>NC_085141.1:309725914-309863310 GCF_024139115.2 Armigeres subalbatus
ATGAGCCATGCTGAGGTGGCTGGGTTCGATTCCCGTGCCAGTCTGGCAATTTCGGTTTGAAATTGTCTCGACTTCTGACATAAAAGTATCATCAGTGATTATACGAATGGAAATGGTACGGCTTAGAAACCTCGCAGTTAATAACTGTGGAATGTAATGAACACTAAGCTGCGAGGCAGCAACTTTTAGTTCTACAAAGTTTGCTATAGAGAGGGGGTTGAAATGGCCAATATATGCGTTCTTTAATGCATCTCCCTAAATGACAGTTTTAACCCTCTTAACAATCATGAAACACTTACTAGCAATAGCTAGAAACAATAACAATCAGAAATATACACTTTTGCTTCTCTAGGCATAAAACTTCTTCTTCTTCATTTCATTATCCCTCATTAGACTATTGTTTCTGCTATTGACTGCAAATAGATGTTCCCATGATTGAGAGAGTAGAAACTGTCATTTAGGAAGATGCTTAATAAAGTAACATAAATATTGGCTATACATTTTTCACCCTCCTCCCTTGTCTAATAAACTTTTTGAAGCATCCAAAATGTTTTGATGAATGAAGATTTAAGCAAAAACGCTCGCTATGAAAGAGGCAAGATCGCAGTGTTCTATCACACCACACACTTACACACGCACCCACCATGATACATCGTCGTGTTTTGATGGTAGGAACTAAACCGGTTTTTGGATAAGAGTCAAGAAGTGTAGCTCTGACTCTCAAGTTTTCCTTAGCGATTAGCGCAACAAGCGTGAAGATGGCTGATAATGTTCCTGATAAATTATACCTTACACGCATAGTTAAGTACGAGACACTGAAGACGACCTACGTTGAGGTCGAAATACGTATCTGTCAAGAGTACAATTAAGTGGTGGAATTTAAATGGGATGTAAAACTGTCTTATGACAGTGAAGATATTCCACTAAAAAGCTCAAAATAATTTTTCTTATTTCATGAACATTTTTTTAAATAGTTATGATTAGATGAACTTAATGTGAATTTTGGTGTAAAAACTATATCTTCCTTCCATGGTTTCCTCAGGGCCAATCCGTAGGAGCAAGCGGTAGAGCAAATCATGTGACAATTTATGTTCATACTTACTTCCTAATCGAAAACAATGAAAAGAGCGAGATGACTTTGGTTTGGTGCTAAAACACATGGCCTTCGCGCTGTTCCCTGAGCCATCATAGGTCACTGGCAACGTCGACCGTCAATTGACCGTTTTATTTATCTTTGGCTCCTGATCAACCTGAAAAAAGAGCCGTCGACGACGCTGGTTTTGTGGTCGAACTAAAATGTCCCCTTCCACTTCCCTGGGGCAATCCGTAGGTGCTGGAAGCGGTCAGAGCCGTCAATGGACCATTTTATATTCATCTTCGCTTTCTGATCGAAACCATGAAAGAAGAGCCTTCAATGACTGGTTTGGTGTAAATGAAATGACCTCTTCCTGCAGGTTTCTTTGGAGGAATGAGCAAGGTCTTAAAGCGGTCAGAACCGTCTAATGGACCGTTTTATATTCATACTTCCTTCCTGATCAAAGCCATGAATTTAAACTATCTAACATAGAAACATGAGGTGATTTTAACCGTTCAAAGCGATGATCCCTTCCCACTTGACCAATAATCTCCGAGATTTGTCAATCAAGACTTGAAACGAATAATCAGTTGATTTTAGAGGTCAAGAAACTACAGATGTATGCAATTCACATCGCGCATGTAATCACCCATGATGTTTTACTACCTGCACTCACGAAAGATGGGATCGCGACTGCGAATGTGTATACTCGATGACAAACAGGATCTGTCATTTGACACATACGCATAGGCCTGTTTATGATATATGCCTGTCATGCCACACATCTCCCTCTTCCAAAAAAAAATGCTCGTCCCTTTTCTTCTGCATGGAAATAAATAACACCTACGACACATTGTATGTATCATTCGGTTGCTCTCTCATCATATCGATAAGCATCTGCAGCAAACTAACCATTCCTGGCACACCTTATTGTCAGCATCTCATTTCCATAACAGAAAGAACATAAATAGTGGCACACACCTAAATATGGAAAAGCACTCTCAATGAACTCCATCGTGCAGTGGGCGTCTCGACTTGCAGTTGCTCATGCAACTCGAATGAGTAACTGTTCCTTGTACTTCAAATCTTACACTACTTACTTTTCTCAATACATGTCAATCACTGTGCATTCCGGTTGTCCAGTAACAAACAAAAACCATACCGCAAGTAAAAAACAAGCATAAATCATGGCCGAATATCTATTCTCAGTTGAGATCAAACCTCTCTCCTGCATGACCTTTCAGGTTCCACAGCACCAAACTACTTGTGTATCGACCATCGATGAAAAGTATTGGATCTGTGATCACTCAATCCCACAATAACACGGTTATTTCTTGCTGAGAGTCCCCTGAAACGCAGAGGAAGAACTGCTTGAATGCACGTCCGCTACGCAGAGGTATGATCATTTCGATCCAATGCAACACCATTCTTCTTGCGGGCGTCCACCAACGCAGAGAAGAAACACTAGAATGCGGGCGTCACCACGCAGAACTGTGATTGTCTACACAACAACAATCAAACTCTTTCTTATAAACTCTATCATCGCGAAACAACATGCGGAAACATTCTCCTTTTCATGGTTTGTCTTTTATTCTTCTTCTTATCACAGTTGCCTGACTTTTTCTAACGATATAAGTGTTTCTAATTCGTGAAGGTAATTTATATTTCCATATGGGGATAAAACACGATCTGCTATATAATAAAGAATCCGTATGTTAAGGAATACTCCTCAAGGAGGAGTCTTCGATATAAGGTAATTCAAATATTTTTATTCGAGATGCTGGATCATACTCGATCACATTTTCTCTTCCATAGGTTCCATTCAAATTGCGTACTCTCCAATTTTTCCCAAAGTGTGACACATTCAAGTACGTGCCATCTTTCAAAGACTTAAGCCACCTTGTGGCCGACACTAGCTATCAACAAAGTAGAAAATTTCTGTCACATTCAATCCATTGACTTATATTCGAAACACGAATTACGAATACGATTGGTTTTGCTAATTAAAACAATTGTAAAAAAACCTCTTAAACATTATAACATTTAGTTTTTCCAAAATGCGAACTTTTTAACGAAAAAAAACCACTAGAATCTTCCTAATCACACTTGGTTAATCCATTACCAATCGATCAAATGTGGCGAGATCTGATCTAAAGCTTCTCTTCTCAAATTGAAAGAACTTTTGGCAATCAAGCTCTGTTTGCGTTCCAACAAAAAACGATACAGACCTACTCACTCGCAAAATTTGTGCATCCATTTACCCATCATACCAGCGACCAAAATACACTACGAGTAGTGAGATAGTCACAAAATAACTCTTTTGGCATGTAAATAAGAGTGTTTACAAAAAACTAAACATAATCGTCCATAAGCTTCAAAGCTTCAAAAGTGCTTTGAAAGGCAGAAACATACAGTTAGGCAACTCCTAGGGATGACAGAGCTCACCATCCATGCACATCCTAAAACAATTTCAGCTGAACAGCTGGTTTTTTGCGCTTATATCAATGCTTTGGGGGTCTTTCTGAGTCACCAAGTAATGCCCGAATGCAACGTATAACAAACTCTGATGGTGAAAATAGTGCATAAGCGTGCAAATGTGTATAGTGCCATCTGTAAGTTACTTCGATTAATTAGAAGCAAATTAGTTGATTTTCTTTTAAGTTTTAAAACAGATATTAGGCGCAAAATTGTTTTAGTTGTATCATGTGGCATTATTCAGTGGTGTGAGCGTTTTTTGCATCATTTTAACATCCAACATTCAGAATTACTTTTACTTTCACAAAAAAGTAATGTTATGGTAATTTATCATGGGGATGAATTTATCCCCAAATAAGAACGAGACAAACAACTGTAAAATACCATTAATGAAAAAACGAGTGTTGGTTCCGGACAACTTACAAAAGTAGAATCCCTCTCATTCACAAGATACATATCGTCACTCTTCTTACCGATGTCATCATCTGCTGTCTTTACTTTTTTTTTTTTTCAGCTACGTCCGAAATGTTTCTTTCACTCCTTCTATAAACATGATGGGTGATTTCATGCGTATGTTTAACTACACTCCTGGCAGGATCGCCAAATGTGCAATTCAACATCCATGTGATACCCATCATATTGTTTCCTACCTGCACTCGCAGAAAGATGGGATCGACTGACTGCGAATGTGTATACTCCGGGCCGGATTTATGGGGGGGGCAGGGGGGCCGTGGCCTCAGGCCCCAAATCTTATGTACCAAAACCAACCTTTGTACATTTTGGGGCCCCATATCGTCGGCCCAGGGCCCCTTCCGGCTTCTCTGGCCAGATACTCACGATGACAAACAGGATCTGTCATTTGACACATCTTGCTAGAGCCTGTTTGATAATGGAACCTGTCAATCCACACAAGATGCACCTCATCAGTATCGCGAATATTTTTTTTCCAGATTTTGTCGTCCAGTAATCATTTAGTATAAGTTACTGCAACTTGCGCTTCAACTCCGTTATTAGTGGAATGCAAACAAATTCTTAGACAAAGATTTGTAGAAAAACCTTCGCACTAGAAGTCCATCACACACAATATTTTGAAATTCAGCCTCTGGTATGAGTTATTCACAAACTACTCACTGATCGAACATCTTTGATGGTCAACAAGAAACAAATAAAAGCTCATCATCATCAAGCTTTGCCAATTTTTTAAAACTTTGTAATAAATCGTACCGAAAGATTCAAAAACCATTTATGTTACATGCCTATTGATGCCTAAAATTAGTTAGGTATTAAAATTAAATTAATTGTTTAAATTAATAATTCTTGTGTGTGATTTTCTGCAGAATTAGGAGATTTTTCAGATTTTGTCCGACATTTGTTCACTGTGTTCGTTTGAAAATTTAATCACAGGTGGTCTTATTATTTTGTCCGTCGAATTATTCGTAGAAATTTTCCAGAGCTTCTCGTTAAACCTCCGTAAAATTTCTCTTAGAAATTCCGTTTTATTTTCCTCGAAACTCTGGTGCACGTTCGATCCTTTCTGCTTCCCAGAACGATTGCGCGACCATTAAAATATTTATTCAGCGTTGTTCTGGTGTTTCTCGAAGTTTGCAGATGTCATCGGGTGCAAGGCGTGTTTTTTTCTCATCGCGGATCAGTGACTGACAGTGTGAAGAAACAATGGTGCTTGGCTGATCATGCATTTGTTTGCGCGTCACTTCGGTCGAAATAAGCGGAATCCTTCACATTGCAGATGTCTTTTTCGACAAAGATTGTCGTAGTTCGCTAAAATCATTGTGTAGATAAAAACTGGCACGGTCGCATCACTTATCGGAGTGAATTCAAATCCAACGATTCCTACAAACTAACAGTGTCGGCATAATCATTCTCGAACTTCAATCAACGAGTTCTCCGTGAGACAATTACGTTTGCAATTTTGAAGAAGCATATAGGGTAAAGTGTCCAATAGTGGACCCCCAACCTCCAGCCTTTTGCATTCCTACTGCACATTGTAAATATTTTGCATGAAATTCCATCGGGAGAACCTCTTACAGTCCTATGATTTGATTACATGTACTGGAAATGCTATGGAAGTCAAATAGATGATTTTTACAATTTTATAAAAAATAAACACAATTGTCCATTATAGAAATATTTGGGTGGTCCACAAAGGGGAAGAACGTCCCGAAACGAAACATGAAAATCAAATGAAGTGTCGACTAGGGAAGCAATTTCCTATTATGGACCCCCAGGGTCTATAGGGCGAATCAGTCAGACTTTAAAATGTTAATTAACATGTTTTTATGTATGTATCGTGAAGAGATGCAGATGTTATAGATATCAAGCAGCAATTATTTTGACAATTTCTACTCTTTTGACTGGAAGAACAAAATTCCGCTACTAGGGGTCCACTACTAGGACATTTTACCTAACCAAGCATAGCGCCTGAGTTTTGAGTTAAATTGCGTCGTTCCACTCATTTGAGGAAAAATAGTTTCGCTTCAAAATAGTTTGGAATGGAAGGGTGTTTTCGACTGGATGGGATGTACTGTTCGGAGTTGTCTTTCTCAGTCTGAAGAATCAAAACGATGGTTTATTTACTTGCCCACTTTCGGCCGATGGGTTGTGGCATTTTCTGTACGACCCTGAAAAGACCACAACCCATCATGCTTCTGACAAACAATCGCTCGTTCTGATCTTTTCTCGAACAGATTCAAAACTAGTTCAAATAAATTGGGCGCAATGATGTGAACGTCAATCAAAATTTCTTATAAAGTCTTCAATTATTATCCTCTGGGTTTCAAGGTCTTTTGAGTTCAAGTAGCTTTTCTAAGGAAAAATTCCAGAGGCTGTGTGGTCGCTGATTACGCATCACACAGTTTAATACCCTTTATATCCAAGTGCCTGTCGATAGACAACCTTCTCTCTCTAAATTCATATCACATTGCTTTGGACCTGTCGTTTATTCTTTCCAATTGGTTTCGAACAAATTGAATCTTATGGTCAGATAACCTTCAACAGCTACACTTGGTAGAAAACAAAATAGAAAAGCAAAAGGAAATTCGGCGCTGATCCGAGCCGAGTCGTTGCCGATATGCCCAATCATCATATTGAAACGGTTTTCCACTGCTGTGAGACTATTTTCCAGGGAATTTCCCGAGGATTGTATCCTCCGTTGCTCCTCTGTTTTTCCGTTTTCCCACGAAAAATTCGACAGCCAGTTCTCCTCACCGAGCGAAACCAGCAGCAGCAGCTGAGCAATCGTTGTCCTTCCCGAGGTCGTGTACCTCTTTAATACACTGCGGTATCGATTTTGTATTTTTCTGGTGCTATTGTTTGGAATTCAGGGCTACGCTGTGGCGCGCGTGGGTGGCTGGCTGGTTGTTGGCTGACAGCATGCATCTCCGACCAGACAGACCTCTTTTTCTTTCTTTGGAAGAGATCCTTATCATTGTTGCGTGCGTGCATGCCTGGTCATCATATCAAGTGGGTAATTTGGTGGAACATAATTTCGGAATGATCATTTATGACCTGTTTTGGCAAAATTATGAGCTGCTCAAGACTGAGACGTAATTTTGTAAAGGTTAAAATAAATAAATTTGTCATCAATAAAACCAATGAATAATCAACATGAATGAATGAATCAATAAATAATCAAATTAAAATTCTTTACAAATATAACTATAACAGCTATAAATTTCATTGTGCAGTCTAAGTACGATCCATTCCTCTGCCATCGTCTTTTATGGGTTTCCATTCTTCTAACCCCTCGACTAGTATTTGAAAATTTAATGTTTTCAGTTGTTTCGTTTTAATAATTCATGTATTTTTTGAAAGGTTATAAATCAAAGCACGATGAACAAAGCGAACCTCATTTCTTTCAGACTTATGACCTGCATTCAAACATGCCAGGTACAACCATGAGTCTCCTTTTACATTCTGAATGATGGCGCAATGGTTTCCTTTTCACAACGGTATGCCGTTGCAGAACATTTTTTTATCAGGGGAAGTTGGTAATGACCGGCCAAAGCCTACTGTCTAAATTTCCTCTTTCTTTCTTCACAATTTCCACGATCGAGTAGCCTGGATTCGGATGATAATAAATAAAGCATTTGCCGGTGTTTTTTTCTTTTACTGCAATATCTGTTCAGCTTTTGAACAAGGAACCCGTAAATAATGATGTGGGCCACGGTTGACGGCAGTTTGAAAAGTTTTAAAGAAGAATAATAGGTAAAATATTATCTCCAATTCTCAATTTTCTTATTTAGCAAGTAATTTGATTAATACAAGTTAAGTTTCCAACTAAGCATAACAAAGGGCCATTTAAAAACAATTAGTCTATTTAGCTTGGGATAAATGATTCCGAGAACTTCTATTTGTTTTCAGTTTTAAGTTTTAAGTTTTAGTAGGGAGTTCTCCCGAATTCCGAAGGGAATTCTCCCGAATTCGAAGGAATTCTCCCAATTCGAAGAATTCTCCAATTCGAGATTCTCCCAATTCGAAGGAATTCTCCCAATTCAAGAATTCTCCCAATTCAAGAGAATTCTCCAATTCGAAGGAATTCTCCCAATTCGAAGAATTCTCCCAATTCGAAGGAATTCTCCGAATTCGAAGGGATTCCCGAATTCGAAGAGTAATTCTCCCGAATTCAGAGAATTCTCCCAGATTCGAAGAATTCTCGAAGAATTCTCCCGAATTCGAAGTAATTCCGAAGGATTCCCAATTCGAAGAATTCTCCAGATTCGGGAATTCTCCCAATTCGAAGGAATTCTCCCGGTGAAAATTCTCCCAATTCAAGAATTCTCCCAATTCGAGAGGAATTCTCCCGAATTCGAGGAGTTACTCCAATTCATTCTCCCGAATTCGAAGATTCAATTGAGGAATTCTCCCAATTCGAATTCTCCAATTCGAGGATCTCCCAATTCAAGATTCTCGATTCGAATTCTCCCAAATTCGAGAATTCTCCAATTCGAAGGAATTCTCCCGAATTCGAAGAATTCTCCCAATTCGAAGAATTCTCCCAATTCAGAGAATTCTCCCGAATTCGAAGGAATTCTCCCGATTCAGAAGAATTCTCCCAATTCGAAGAATTCTCCCAATTCGAAGGAAATTCTCCCAATTCGAAGAATTCTCCCGAATTCGAGAATTCTCCAATTCGAAGAATTCTCCCGGTCAGAGAATTCTCCCATTCAAGATTCTCCCGAATTCGAAGAATTCTCCCGAATTCGAAGGAATTCTCGAAATTCGAAGAATTCTCCCGAATTCGAAAATTCTCCAGATCGAAGGAATTCTCCCGAATTCCGAAGGGAATCCGAATTCGAAAGAATTCTCCCGAATTCAGAAATTCTCCCAGAATTCCAGAAGGAATTCATTCCCAATTCAGATGAAATTCTCCCGAATTCGAGAATTCTCCCGAATTCGAAGGAATTCTCCCGAATTCGAAGGAATTCTCCCGAATTCAGAGGAATTCTCCCGAATTCGAAGAATTCTCCCGAATTCAGAGGAATTCTCCCGAATTCGAAGAATTCTCCCAATTCAGAATTCTCATTCGAAGGAATTCTCCAATTCGAAGGAATTCTCCAATTCGAGAGAATTCTCCCGAATTCGAAGAATTCTCCGAATTCGAATTCTCCCAATTCAAGAATTCTCCCGAATTCGAAATTCTCCGAATTCGAAGGAATTCTCCCAATTCGAGGAATTCTCCCAATTCAAGAATTCCAATTCGAAGAATTCTCAATTCAAGAATTCTCCGAATTCGAAGAGGAATTCTCCCGAATTCGAGAATTCTCCCGAATTCGAAGGGATTCTCCGCAATTCGAGATTCTCCAATTCAGAGATTCTCCAAGTTCGAAGGTTCTCCCAATTCGAAGGAATTCTCCGATTCGAGGGAATTCTCCAATTCGAAGGTCTCCAATTCGAAGGGAATTCTCCATTCCGAAGAATTCTCCCAATTCGAGGGTCTCCAATTCGAAGAGATTCTCCCAATTCGAGGAATTCTCCCAATTCAAGGAATTCTCCCAATTCGAGGAATTCTCCCGAATTCGAAGATTCTCCCGAATTCAGAAGGATTCTCCCGAATTCAGAGGAATTCTCCCAATTCAAGGGAATTCTCCCAATTCGAGGATTCCAATTCAAGATCTCCCCAATTCGAAGGAATTCTCCCGAATTCAGAATTCGAGGAATTCTCCCAATTCGAAGAATTCTCCCAATTCAAGGGAATTCTCCCGAATTCGAGGAATCTCCCAGTGAAGGGAATTCTCCCAATTCGAGGAATTCTCAAAATTCGAGAATTCTCCCGAATTCGAAGGAATTCTCCCAATTCGAAGAGTTCTCCCAATTCGAAGGAATCTCCCAATTCAAATTCTCCAATTCGAAGGAATTCTCCCGAATTCGAAGAATTCTCCCAATTCGAAGGAATTCTCCAATTCGAAGAATTCTCCCGAATTCGAGAATTCTCCCGAATTCGAGAATTCTCCCGAATTCGAGAATTCAATTCGAGAATTCTCCCGAATTCGAGAATTCTCCCAATTCGAAGGAATTCTCCCGAATTCGAAGGAATTCTCCCAATTCAGAAGTCTCCCAATTCAAGGAATTCTCTCGATTCAGAGAATTCAATCTCCAATTCGAAGAATTCTCCAATTCGAAATTCTCCCAATTCGAAGAATTCTCCCATTGAATTCTCAATTCCCAATTCAGAGAATTCTCCCGAATTCAAGAATTCTCCCGAATTCGAGAATCTCCCGAATTCGAGAATTCTCGAATTCGAGAATTCTCCAATTCGAGAATTCTCCCGATTCGAAGGAATTCTCCGAATTCAGGAATTCTCCAATTCGAGGAATTCTCCCGAATTCAGAAATTCTCCGAATTCGAGGAATTCTCCAATTCGAAGTCTCCCAGTGAAGAATTCTCCCGAATTCGAAGGAATTCTCCCAATTCGAAGAATTCTCCTCGAGAATTCTGAATTAATCTCCAATTCGAGGATTCTCCCGATTCGAAGGAATTCTCCAATTCAGATTCTCCCGAATTCGAGAGATTCTCCCAATTCGAAGAATTCTCCCAATTCGAGAGGCGAAGTTCTCCAATTCGAAATCGAATTCATTCCGATTCGGGAATTCTCCCGAATTCGAAGAGATTCTCCCAATTCGAAGGATCTCCCGAATTCGAGAGAATTCGAGTAATTCTCCAATTCGAAGATTCTCCCAATTCGAGAATTCTCCCAATTCGAGATTCCCGAATTGAGGTTCTCGAATTCGAAGGGAATTCTCCCGAATTCAAGGGAATTCTCCCGAATTCGAAGATTCTCCCAATTCAAGAGAATTCTCCCAATTCGGTAAGGAATTCGAAGAATTCCCCGACGTCATCGAGAATTCTAGGGAATTCCCAATTCGAAATTCTATCGAAGAATTCTCCAATTCGAAGGAATTCTCCCAATTCGAGAATTCTCCCAATTCGAAGAATTTCTCCAATTCGAAGAATTCTCAATTCAAACCGAATTGAAGGAATTCTTCAATTTGAGGTTCAATTCGAAGGGTTCTCCTCGAATTCGAAGAATTTTAAATTCGAAATTCTCCCGAATTCGAAGAATTCTCCTAATTGAAGAATTCTCGAATTCGAAGGAATTTCTCATCGAATTCTCAATTCAGAATTCTCCGAATTCGATTTTAATTCGATTCTATTGAAATTCTCCCATTGGATTTGAATTCGAAATTCTCCAATTCAGAGAATTCAATCAGGGAATTCTCCCGAAATTCGAAGAAAATTTCCGAATTCGAAATCTCGAGAAATTCTCCCTTCGAGAATTCTAATTCGGAATTCCAATTGAAAATTCTCCGAATTCAAGAATTCCAGAAAGATACGTTCTTCCATTCTCTCCTGAGGAATTCTGAATTCGAATCTCAATCGAAGCAGAGTTCTCCACGAAATTCTCATTGAGAATCTCCATTGAAGATTCCATGAATTATCATTTCGAATTGAGAACTGAATCCCTTGTAAGTTCTCACCAATTCAGAGAATCCAATTCAAGATTGAATCGAAAATTTGAATTCAGACAAGCAATTTTCAGCATTTATGATAGATTCTCAGATTTATATATTTTGTTATTCGGAAATTTTACACTTCGAAGATTTCTTTGGAATTTAAGATTTCATAAGAATTTTGTTCAATTCGAAATTCATCAAATTCCAGATTCAAATATAATTCGAAATTCTAATAATTTCTTTTTGGAATATTGATTAGATTCATTCCAGTTATGAAATTCTGAGATATTTTTTTAACTCGCAATTTTTACTTTTGAAATTAACTATAATTCCTTTTGAATTTTAAGAAAATTTCATTTCAGAATCGAAAAAATTCTTTGCGAATTCAAAAGAAGTTCCTTTGATTCAGCAGAATTTTTCTTTGTAATTCAATAGTTCAATTTCAAAAGTGATGTTTTACCGCCCTCCCCCGGTTTTGCTTTTAACGGTTGGGTTTGGTCGATTAAGATCTTTCGTCAATCAACTATGAGTTACTCACAAATAAATCATAAAAAAGTCAATGAACAATTTGGTGGTAAAAGCAGTAAGTTTGTTTACCGAAAATTAGTAACACTAATGTGTATAAAATATTGGGTGAAATATTTTTACTCATTAAAATTTAGTTATCAGTTCGTAATTTGTTTTCATTGAACATTTCTGTACTATTCAAAATGAATGCATTATATAAACTGTTTTCTCATTATCCATGATGGTATTGGTGACATTGGTGAACAAGCAGATGAGCAGGTTTACTCGAATCTCGCCAGATCGTTAGACAGAAAATATTACGAATGAGTTTCGCTACTGTTGGTAGTGCTTTATCGTATGTACGGTGAAACGGTGTATGCGAACTCGGCTCACTTCGGGTGCAAACAATTTCAAATCATCATTAAATTTCGTTAAGTGTGATTGTCGGAATATTGCCAGATATCACGGAAAAAAAATATGGATAACATCGGCACAGATCTAGGGTACTGATAAATAAATGAGCAATTGAACATCTGATTGATTTAACTTTCTGAGGACTCATTGGATTTTCATACTTTGGTGCCATGAATGGTAATTGGATATCACTAAGTATCACGCTATTATGGACTTCAAATGAAACTCAGTAACTATTAATTTTTGAATGAAACAGAGTTGTTACATTATATCTTTACATGTGTATCGAGCTGTACTTTGTATTTTAGCTACAGATCGAATAGATTTTAGAAGCATATCGTTGGGAATATATATCAAGTCTCAATAACCCATACGCTTGATTAATTCGTTTCAGAATCCATTTATCGATATATTAGAAGGCTGCCATTCGTCTGATTTACCTATCAAGTCGCGGATTTATTCCGTGGACACAATCAGTCTAAAATAACATCATCCTGGCTTGTCTCGACCAACATCACGTGTAAATTATTGATCGGTGCTTATCGAAGATCCATCCCATTGGCTGCTTTGAAACATGTCAATTTTTTTTTTTAACATTGGGATGGCTCCACATAAATCTGAGACTGAACAGTCATGGCAATTTCATGTAATGTGAAATTAATCAATTGAAAATAGTGAATTAAACTTTTTCATATACATTCACTGAACTCAATTTAAATTCGTATATAAATTCACTTTCAAACGTGTCGCGCCTTTATTTGTCTTCTATTGATCCAATTAGAGATGTTTACCCGACAAGTAAATGTCATCGAGAAATCAAACGTGCTAATTGCTCATGCAGGATTTCTTCCCGAACGACTAAATTGCGCTACCTATTTCTGTCTTCTCATTTTCGAATAGCGACAACTCATGAGGCCTACATCAGACAAAACGAGACGCCTGGGATGGTCAAGCGAGCGATTCACTGGTGCGCCAATGTCGGGTGAATCGGAAGAGGGAGGTGCACTGTTATGACGCATAGGTTCATAGTGTCCCCAACAATCGGATCAGATTCTCACTCGACGGGAAGCATCGATCACAACGCACCGACTTCGCCATACAGTGATGGAGGGTTTAGTGCTCGTTTGAGTGGATGTGAGTAGGTGCGACGGTGGACCAAATTGATGTGATAAATGAGTTGACATCAGTCGGGTTTATAATAAATGATTGTTCTGCGGAACGTGTTTGTATGCTGAAATTCTGAATTGTTCAATTAGAATTTCTTGTGATACACACCGTTGGAGATTATAACATATTCTTGATAATCAAATTGACATAGATCGAATTCGATTGTTTTCAAATATAAAATTTAAATCGAATAATCAAGAAGAATCGGAAAAACAGAAATCAGAAAATCATAAATCAGAAAATCAGAAAATCAGAAAATAGAAAATCAGAAAATCAGAAAATTAGAAAATCAGAAAATCAGAAAATCAGAAAATCAGAAAATCGAAAATCAGAGAAAATCAGAAAATCAGAAAATCAGAAAATCAGAAAATCAGAAAATCAGAAAATCGAAAATCAGAAAATCAGAAAATCAGAAAATCAGAAAATCAGAAAATCGAAAATCAGAAAATCAAAATCGAAAATCGAAAATCAGAAAATCGAGAAAATCGAAAACGAAAATCAGAAAATCAGAAAATCGAAAATCAAGAAATCAGAAAATCAGAAAATCAGAAAATCGAAAATCAGAAAAATCAGAAAATCAGAAGAAAATCAGAAAATCAGAAATCAGAAAATCAGAAATCGAAAATCAGAAAATCAACGAAAATCGAAAATCAGAAAATCAGAAATCGAAAATCAGAAAATCAGAAAATCAGAAAATCAGAAATCGAAAATCAAAATCAGAAAATCAGAAAATCAGAAAATCAGAAAATCAGAAAATCAGAAAATCAGAAAATCGAAAATCAGAAAATCAGAAAATGAACAGAAAATCAGAAAATCGAAAATCGAAAGAAAATCAGAAAATCAGAAAATCGAAAATCAGAAAATCAGAAAATCAGAAAATCGAAAATCAGAAAAAGAAAATCAGAAAATCAAACGAAATCAGAAAATCGAAAATCAGAAAATCAGAAATGAAAACTCAGAAATCGAAAAATCGAAATACAATCATCGAAGAAATCAGAAAATCAGAAAATCAAATCAGAAAATCAGAAAATCAGAAAATCAGAAAAATCAAATAGAAATCAGAAAATCAGAAAATCAAGAAAATCGAAAATCGAAAATCGAAAATCGAAATCGAAAATCAGAAAATCAGAAAATCAGAAAATATGAAAATCAGAAAATCAGAAATCAGAAAATCAGAAAATCAGAAAATCAGAAAATCAGAAATCAGAAAATCAGAAAATCAGAAAATCAGAAAATCAGAAAATCGAAAATCAGAAAATCAGAAAATCAGAAAATGATCAGAAAATCAGAAAATCAGAAAATCAGAAAATCAAGAAAATCAGAAAATCAGAAAATCAGAAAATCAGAAAATCAGAAAATCAGAAAATCAGAAAATCGAAAATCAGAAAATCAGAAAATCAGAAAGAAAATCAGAAAATCGAAATCAGAAAATCAGAAAATCAGAAAATCAGAAAATCAGAAAATCAAAAATCAGAAAATCAGAAAATCAAGAAAATCAGAAAGTTCTAAGGTCCATAATTCCAAAATTCCAAATTCCAAAAGGTAAAAGGTCGAAAAGTTTCAAACTCTTGTAGTAAAGGCGCAAAACTTTCACAAAAAAGCCCAAAAGTTCAAAAGTCTAAAAGTTGAAAAGTTCATTGTTCCAAAATTCCCAACATATGGGGCTCCATATACAGATATCAAACTTGCGACTAGCGAAGTATAAGTCCCAAATCCCAAAACGGCAAAAGTCGACAAAAGTCCAAGTCATTCAAAAGTCCTATATGCCCGAAACCTCTGATTCCCTAAAGTCCCAATGCCAAAAATATAAAAAATCCGGGCTTTTTGAAAAAAAAGTTACAAGGTTTAAAGTCGAAAGTTCAACATTCATAAAGATCTAAAGGTCAGTTACCCAAAAAACAAAGTCAAAGTTCTAGCCCAAAACCTTAAAATCCCAAAAGTCAAAAAGTGAAAAAATCAAAAAGTCTTAAAGTTCAAACTCAAACGTCAAATGTCAAAAGATTCAAAAATCCCAAAGCCCAAGGTCAAAATCGAAATTTCAATTCAAAACGTCTACAAGATCTAGCTAAAAGGTCCAAAATTAAAAGCTCCACAATCCCAAAAGTAAAAATTCTAAAAGTCCAGAAGTCAAAACGTCCAAAAGCCTGAAATTCCAACAGTCAAAACTTCAAGGTCTTAAACTGAAACTACGAATGTCCAAAGACAAAAGCAAAAAGTCTGAAAGTGCACAAGTTCTAAAGTCCAATAGTTCAAGTTTCAAACGTCCAATAGCCCCACAAGTCCAATAAACTAAAAGTCGAAAACCCCAAAAGTCCAAAAGTCCAAAAGTCTAGAAGTCCAAAATTCAAAAATCCTAAGATCGCAAAAGTCGAAAAGTTTAAAATTCTTAAAGTTCTTAAAGAGCAAAACTTAGAAATCTCAAAAGTCCAAAAGTCCAAATGCCCAAATGTCCAATAGTTCATAAGCTCAAAAGTTCAAAAGCTCAAAAGTCCAATAGTCCAAAATCCCTTGAATCTGGAACTCAAAAAGTTCAAATGTCCAAAATTCCAAAACTCAAAAAATCTGAAAGTCCAAAAGCTCAAAAGTTAAAAAGTCCATATGTCCAATACTCCAAAACTCTTAATGTTTGAAAGTCCAATATTCGAAGGACAAATTCCAATAAGAACCAAATGCTCAAAAGTCCGAAAACTTTTTTATTGTCTTTATTAGAGGACTTTTCAGCCCGAGCTAAAAGTCTCCGAGTCCTAAACTTAAAAGTCAAAAAGCCAAAATAAATGCCCAAAAAGTCTAAAGTACAAAAGCTCATAAGTTCAAGAGTCAATAGTCTGAAAGTTCAAAGCCCAAAAGTCAAAAGTCAAAACTTCCGAACGTCTCAAAAAACTCAAAAGTCAAAAGTCTAAATAAAAACTTTGAAACTCTAATAGTCTAAGTAAATAAAAAAAATAAAAATTCAAAGCAAGAAGCAAAATTCCAAAATTCAAAAATTTGGGGTTCAAAAATCTAAAATTCAAAAGTCTGAAAGCTCAAAAGTTCAAAGGACAAAATTCCAAAAATGCCAGAAAACCAATGCCCAAAAGTCCAAATTCCCAAAAGTTCAAAAGTACAAATCCCCAAAAGTCCAAATATCCAAGGGCCCCAATGCCTAAAAATCCCAAAAAGGCTAAAGTGGACAAGTTCAAAATTCCTAGAGTCTAAATGTTCGAAACCTCCAGTTCCTAAATGTCCAAAAGTCCAAGAGTCGAAAAGTCAAAAAATCGAAAAGCCCAAAGTTTTAAAATTTCAAAATTCTAAATTTCCAATAGTCTAAAAATCAAAGATGTCAAAAAGGGTAAAAGTCGAAAAGTTCAAGGCCTAAAACAAGTTCAAAAGTTCAAAAATCTAAAAGTTCAAAATCCCAAAGCCGAGTCATAAGTCCAAAGTTATAATTTGAAGTTTACTACTTTGGACTTATGGATTTGGACTCTAAAACTCCTTAAATCCGAAGGCTAAAATTACAAAATTCCAAAAGTCCAAATACCCAAGAATCGAGAAGTCCAAAAGTTCAAACGTCGAAAAGTCCCAAAGTCCACAAGGCGGAAATCCCAACAGTTCTAAATTCCAAAAGTCCATTAGTCTAAAAGTCCAAATGCCCAAAATTCCAAAAGTCCAAAAACCCAAAAGTCTTAAAGCCTTAAAGTCCAAAAGTTCAATAATCCAAAAGTACAAAAGTTCCAGGCAAAAACGAAAGAAGTCTAAAAGTTCGAAATCCCATAAAGCAAAAGTCGAAGCTCAAAGGTCTAAAGTTCATAAGCCCAAACCTTAAAATCCAAAGGTCCAAAAGTATAAAAATTCAAAAAGTCTTTAAGTCTAATCCAATCCCAAATGCAAAAGTCTAAAATCCAAAAGTTCAAAAGAACCAAAAAAATTCAAAAGTCCAAATTCCAAGCTCCAAAATCATAAAGTCAAATATTCGAAAAGTCCAAAAGTAAAAAGTACAAAATTTAAAAAGTCAAAGAGCCTAAAATCTCAACAGTCCAAAAACCCAAAAGCCTTTTAGTTCAAAACTCTGGAATTCCGAATGTTCAAAAGACAAAAAGTCCAAAAGCTTGAAAGCCCAAATGCTTACAAGCCCAAATGCTTAAAAGCCCAAAAGTCTGAAAGTGCAAAAGCTATAAAGTTCAATAGTTCAAAGTTCAAAAGAATGCCTAAAGGTCTAAAGTCCACAATACAAAATCCAAAAAGCTGAAAGTAAAAGTTAAAAGTCCAATAGTTTTAGATCAAAAGTCCAATAGCCAAAAGTCTAATGAGTCAAAATCCCAAAATAGCAAAAAGTGAAAGGTTAAAAATTCTAAAATCTTAAAAGCAAAATCTCAAAGTCAGAATCTAATAATCAATTCCAAATTCAATAATACGAAAGCTGAAAAGTCCAATAGCTCAGGCGTTCAAATGTTCAAAATTTCAAAATTAAAAAAATCTGAAGGTTCAAAAACCCAAACGTCCAAAAGTCCAAAATTCCAATATTTCAAAACTCTAAATGTCTGAAAGTCCAAAGATCCGAGGTAAATTGCAAAATTCAGAAAACAAATAGCTCAAAAGTCTAAAGTCCAAAACCTAAAGTTCAAATGCTAAATTTAAAACTACAAATCCATAAGTTTAAAGTCCAAAAGTCAAAGTCCAAGAACCAAGTTCAAAGCCCAATCTAACAAAATACAAAAAATCAAAGTCTACAGCCAGAAATCTAAATGTCCCAATCCAAACTCAAAGTCTGAAAGTCCAATAGTCCAAAATTACAAAAATTCCAAAAGTCCAAATGTCCAAAAATCTAAAAGAACAAAAGTTCAAAGGCCTAGACGTATAAAAATCCCCAAAAGGCAAAAATCGACGAATCGAGTTAAAATTTGCTAAGTCTAAATGCCAGATCATCCAGTTCTAAAAATAAAAAAGTAAGAAAAGACCAAAGTTCAAAATTCATAAATTCCAAAATTCAAAATTTCCAGAAGTCTAAAAGTCGAAAACGCCAAAAAGGCAAAAGTCGAAAAGTTCAAAAGCCTAAAGTCCTAAAGCCCAAAAACCTCAAAATCCCATAAGTCAAAAAGTGCAAAAGTTTAATAGCCCAAAGTCCAAAAGCCCAAGAGTCCAAAAATCCAGAACTTCAAAGCCCAGTACTCCAAAAATCAAATTTCAGATCCCAAATGTCTTAAACTCCTTAAATCCAAAGGCTTAAATTCCAAATTCCAAAGTCCAAATTCTCAAAAATCGAAAAGTTCAAAGTCTAAACGTCGAACAGTCCCACAGTTCAAAAAGTCCTCAAGGCTGAAATTCCTGACTGTAAATTCAAAAGTCTAAAAGTTCAAAAAGCCCAAAATTCAAAAGTTCAAATAACTCAAAAGTTTTAAGGTTTAAACGTCAAAATCTCTAAAACTCTAAAAGTCAAAAAGTTCAAAAGTCCAAAAGCTCAATAGTTCAAAATGACAATAGTCCAGAAGTCTAAATGTCCAATATTCCAAAACTCCAATTATCTGGAAGTCCAAAATTTTAAATTTCCAGATGACCAAATGCCCAAATGTCCCAACAATTCAATCATCCAAAATTCCAAAAAAATCAAAGTCCAAAAGCCCAAAAGTCCAAAACCCCAGGACTCTAAAATTGAAGGCCAAAAGCTAAAAAGTTCAAAAAGCCCAAAAGTCAATAGTCCAAAATTCAATAAATCTAAAATTTCAAAGCCCAAAACTCTAAAAAGTCTGAAGATCCAAAAAGTCCAAGGAAAAGTTACAAAATTCCATAAAGTCCCAAATTACTGAATTCTTGAAGTCCAAATGTCCAAAGATCTAAAATTCAAATGCCCAAAAGTTCAAACTTTAAAGTCCAAAAAGTTCAAATCCAAAAAAGGCAAAAAAGTTCAAAATTTTAAAGTCTAAATGCGGAAACCTCCAGTTCCTAAAAGTCCAAAATCGAAAGAATCCAAGATTCAAATTTCCTATACCAAAATTATAAATTTTCAGTGGCAAAGAGTCCAAAATCCCAAAAGTCGAAAAGTTCAAAGGCCTAAGTCCACAGCCCAAAACCTTAAAATCCCATTAGTCCAAAGTGTGAAAGTCCAAAAGCCTATGATTAAAAAAGTCCAGTAGTCCAAAAGTCTAATTTTTTTAAAGCCCAAAAGTCTAAAGGTTCCCCCAAATACACGCGATGCGACGTTGCGACGCGATTCTATCGCTGGCGACAGCGATTCTGTCGCGGTAATGGAAGCGTAAATACCAAATTGCTTGCAGCGACCCAACGAAGAATCGCGGCGACTAGGTCATAATCGCGTCGTGATAAATCACTTAGGTCTGGGGGGCCTTAAAATCCGACATATAATTAGCTCGAAATCCGATGGCTATAATTCCAAAAGTTCCAAGAATCGAAAAGTCCGAAATTCCAAAAGAATCCAAAAGTTCAAAAGTTGAAAAGTCCCAAAGTACTAAAGCCCACAAGGCCGAAATCTCAACAGTTTTGAATTCCAAAAATCCAACAGTCGAAAAGTCCAAGCCCAAAAATCAATAAAGTATTATCCGATTTTATCAACCCTGGTGAATTTGGGTTGATAAAACGGGGTATGTGACAAATCGGAAAAATATATGATCATTTATGCCTTGGCAAGCAAATGCGTGAGATACCCGTGTCGAAACTGCTTATAGAATGCTTCATGGTACTCAGAAAGCAATTTATAATAAACTACAGGTGGAAAGTTATTTAATGAAAATTAATGTTGTTTGCGGTATTATTTACGAAGCCCAAAAATCAAAATATCAAAAATGCAAACGTCCTAAAAGGTTTCCAGAGCCAGAGTCCAATCGTCCAAAATTCCAAAATCTCAAGTCAAAAACCCAAAAGTCTAAATGTCCAAAACTCCATAATAGTCTGAAAGGCCAAGCCAAATATTAAAAAGCCAGTTCAATCATCAAAATTCCAAAAACTAAAAGTCAAAAGTCCAAAAAGTCTAATTGTCCAAAACCCAAGACTCTACTACTGAAGGCAAAAGCTAAAAAGTTCAAAAGCCCAAAAGTTCAATAATCACAAATACCAAAATTCAAAAAATTAAAATTCAAAGACCAAAACTCTAAAGCATGAAAGTTCAAAAATCAGAGTACAAAATTCCTAAAATTCATGGTTTAAAATTGCAATTATTAAAAGTCTAATAGTCCAAAAGCATTAAACGTTTAAAAGTCCAAAAGTTCCAAACCTCAAAACGCCAAAAGTCGACAAAGCAAAAAGCAAAAGAAGTTCAAAATTTCTCAAGCATAAATGCCCGAAACCTACAGTTCCTTAAAGTCCAAAAGTCAAAGGTCAAGAAGCCAAAAAGTCGAAAAGTTCAAAGATTCAAAATTATTCCAAAATTATAAATTTGCAGTAGTGTAAGTCAAACTCCCAAAAAGGCCAAAGTCGAAAACTTCAAAAAGCCTAAAGTCCTAAAGCCCAAAACCTCAAAATCTCATTAGTCCAAAAGTGTAAAAGTCCAAAAGCCTATGATTCCAAAAGTCCAGAAGTCCAAAAGTCTAAATTTTTTAAAGCCCAGAAGTCTAAATCTCTTAATCCGATGGCTAAAGTTCCAAAAGAATCGAAAAGTCCAAAATTCCAAAAGAATCCAAAGGTCCAAAAGCTCAAAAGTTGAAAAGTCCCAAAGTTCAAAAGTCCACAAGGCCGAAATCCCAACAGTTCTGAATTCCAAAAATCCAACAGTCTAAAAGTCCAAAAGCCCAAAAATCCAATACAGTAATATCCCGATTTTATCACCCCTGGTGAATTTTGGGGTGATAAAACAGGTTATGTGACAAAAGCGATTTTTTTTTAAATTTTTGGTTAATTCCACAAATATGAATCATTTTATGCCTTGGAAAGGCAAAATGCGTGAACGATACCCGTTATTTATTGTCGAAAATGCTTACAGAATCCTTTACAGGTACTCAGAAGTCATTTATAATAAACTGCAGGCGGTGAAAGTTATTTAATGAAAATTAATGTTTGCGGTATTATTTACGAAGCCCAGAAGCCCAAAAGTCTTCTTCTTCTTATGGGCATTACATCGCCAAGCCCAAATGTCTTAAAATCAAAAAGTCAAAAATGCCAAACGTCTAAAAATTCCAAAGCCCAAAAGTCCAATCGTCCAAGAACCAAAAGCCCAAAAGTCTAAATGTCCAAAACTCCAAAACTATAATAGTCTGAAAGGCCAAAAGCCTAAAGATTAAAAGACCAACAGTTCAATCATCCCAAATTCCAAAATAAACTCAAAATCCAATAGCCCAAAAGTCTAATTGTCCAAATCCCCAAGACTCTACTAGCCTGAGAAGGCCAAAAGCTAAAAAGTTAAAAAGCCCAAAAGTCCAATAGTCCAAAATACCAAAATTCAAAAAATCTGAAGTTTCAAAAAACCAAAACTCTAAAAGTCTGAAAGTTCAAAAGTCTAGAGGACAAAATTACAAAATTTCGTAAGTTCCAAAATTACTAAATTCTTAAAGTCTAAATGTTCAAAAGCCTCAAACGTTTAAATGTTCAAAAGCTCCAAACCTCAAAAAGGCAAAAGTCTACAAAGCAAAAAGCTAAAGAAGTTCAAAATTTCTCAAGTTCCTTTTTGGTCGGAAAGTCGAAAATTCAAAAAATCGAAAAGTCCAAAGATTCAAAATTTCAAAATACCAAAATTTTAAATTTCCAGTAGTGTAAAAGTCCAAAATCCCAAAATGGCAAAAGTCAAAAAGTTCAAAAAGCTTAAAGTCCTAAAGCCCAAAACCTCAAAAGTGTAAAAGTCCAAAAGCCCAAAAGCCCAGAAGTCCAAAAGTCTAAAATTTCAAAAGCGCAAAAGTCTTAAACTCCATAAATCCGATGGCTGAAATTCCAAAAGAATCGAAAAGTCCAAAAGTTCAAAAGTCCACAAGCCCGAAATCCCAATAGTTCTAAATTCCAAAAAATCCAACGATCTAAAAGTTCAAAAGCCCTAAAATCCGATACCTATTCTAAAAGTCCAAAAGCCTTGAAGTCTAGATGTCCGAAAGTTCAAAAATCCAAAAAATCAATAGGCCAAAACTTCAAAAGTCCAAAGTTCAATAGTTTTTTCCTCCCTTTTTGTGGCACAGACTTTTAGAAGAGACTTGAATAAGAAAAATAAGATGACAAAAAAAGAAGAACGAAATTGAAGAAAATTGGAGCAGACTAAAACTAGGAAATTGGGAATTATAAATCGGATATCGACAGTTAGAAGTAGAAATTTAGAATATAGAGAATTCGGTCTAATGTTATCAAACTGATTTCAATTCGAATGTCGAAAATGATTACAATTGATTTACAATAAATCCAAAGTAGAGCTGCCGTTCGGCCACCAGGAAAATGATTACAATTGATTTACAATAAATCCAAAGTAGAGCTGCCGTGCGGCCACCAGGAACGTCATTTTATGTATCATCCTGTTCACCCTATCCTTGCAGCTCCCTCAAGCTCACTTCGTCGCAGGACAGCGAAGACGAGGAAAGCACCGGTGGACATTCTTCCGTCGTCGAGACAGCTTCGACTCGACCCGACACAGTGCCGACCACCTCGCGCGCATTCGGCGCCCATTTCACCTGCCTGATGAACAACAACGGCGGTAGCCATCACGACAGCAGTAGCGGCAAAAGTGTGGAACATTCCTCGCCGCAAGCCGGTACATGCTGACACCGGGGGACGTGTTGGACCGGTGGGCAGTGGGTGACGCAACCGCCCGCAGGCGTGCTGTACAATGTCGGATAACGCGAGGACCGGAAGGGCATGGACCGGGGTTGTTTCGATCTACTACCTGCTGGAACGAGACTACGGCAAGAGGTGTTCTGTTTGGTGGAATCACTTCTTTAGGATTGCGTTGAGTTGAGTAACCAAGTCGAACTTCCACTATCGGTCGAAAAACGGAAGAGCAAAACATCAAACTACATCATGGTATGATCCGACCGATTTGTCCCGACGGAGGATGGGTTCGTTGGAAGCTCCGGTCGAATGTGTTCGGAACGACGTTCTTCGTGACGACAGCGGTAAAGGAGGACCACGCGAATCCGAGCTCGACCTGGCGGTGGTGATATACGTGGTAGTGGAAAATAGAGTGCGGGATGCACTCCTTGACGAAGTTATGCCTTTCCGGTTCAATGGCGATGGTTCTAATGATGTTTGTTGTGGTTTGTCTTTTATACTCTCTGAGGGTCTATTCCGTAGGATACCAACATATTATGGGTTTCAAGGGGCCACGGAATATGACGGTGCTGCTGCCGGGCATGACCGAGGACACAGAGGGTGAAAATTAAGCTCCGCCGACAGTCACCACGGGCTGTTGGATAGTTGGAAGTCGAAGGTAAGTGCGGAAGTAGTACATAATGTGCCTCCGGAAATAGCGTAGCACGTGCTTTGAAGACGGAGAAAGTTCACCACTTTTCTAGTTCACGGTAACGACGTTGACGGTGTGGTTGGTTTGGTGGTGATGATGGTGCCATGCCGGAAATTATTACTTCTGCGTGTTGGGTGCCGACAACATTACCGATGACTTCCATTCAGTAGTGAGTTGGCAAGATGTTTCTGGTGAGAGAACTACTCTGTGGGCATTAGTTATAGAATATAGATTTGCTTTTATTTGATGTCCCACTGCTGTGCATATAGTACTATATACTAATAATGTAAAATTTATACTCCTACTGTCAGAACCTTGCATAACTTTGAATTAAAACAGAGCATCTTTTCATTTTCAATAGTTCTTCACGGGGCTTGAGTTATCTTTCAGAGTTGCGTTTGGATCTTTTCATTTTCGACCTTTCAAAATCCTTTGCATGAATTTCTTTCATTTTTTAACAATGGGGGTAACTAAAACCTCGTCCGCTACTAAATAAGTTTCTTGGATTTTTTTTATTCCAATCATCATATAATATCTAAGGGAGAATCGAGTATTACCAAGTTATTGTCTCAATCGTCAAATAGCATAATGAAGCCGAACTCGATAAATTTATATTGTCCTCTGAAAACAGCTGAAAGGCTTGGATTATTGATTATGCACTGCATCTCTTATGCACATATACACTCAATTCTTTCCCAACACATGCCAAATTGAAACTTGTTATGTGAATGAATAATTATTTAAAACGATTGATCATGTTAAACAATAATTTACCAGTAACACTAGTAACTGTCTGTGCTAGTAATATAAGGCCCTCCTTAGCCATGCCGTGTAATATGTTCTAAAATCAATATCATGCTGAAGGTGGCTGGAAATGGAATTAAATAGGTAACAAGCGTATAATAATCTAAAAAAATGGTTGCAGTATTTTGTCATAATAATCATATCGCTGCGATGCGTAGTTAAGGTCAGAGGGAAGCTCTTTAGCAGTAGAGCGCTATTTTCATACTAAAATGTCTATAACTCGGAATTGGGAACGACGAACAATTTCGCTTTCCCAACCAGGTGTAAAAATAATCGAAAATTTTGATGAAGGCCACCTTTCTTCTTTTCAGCTCACTTCCAGACACATTCATAGTCGGCTCTGGACTGTCAATATTTGAATATTACTCATTGAATATTTATACATTTACAAATTGATAAATTATCTGAAATCTGAACACGTTTCAAATGGTAAAGTAATTTATCACATACCTAGAACTGAAACTGATTTTCATCCGCGAGGCCCTTTCAACGGTAAACATTAACATAAACAATGCTAATTATGTTTATTTCTGCACAAAGTAAGCACACTCAGTGACAGTCGAATGAATGAGTTGGATTGCAAGTGGAGAATCGTCTGACTATGTCATTTATTTTATGTTTTGAATATTCATGCGATGTTTGTCAATATTTGGACCGAAATTGCTTCATGAAGATGAATATTTTAGGCTCTGATCCCAACTGATAATCTCTTTGAAATTTATCAAGGAATGTTCCAAGAGAATTTTGTGGACCTACTATTTCCCAAATTTGAATAAAGCTCTAAATACTTACCTAAGTTCCTCCAGGAATTCCTCGAATTCCTCCGGAAGTTCCTCAGGAATTCCTCGGAAGTTCCTCCAGGAATTCCTCCGGAAGTTCCTCAGAATTCCTCCGGAAGTTCGGAATTCCTCGGAGGTTCTCGGGAATTCCTCGGAAGTTCCTCCGGAAGTTCCTCCGGAAGTTCTCGGAATTCCTCTGGAAGTTCCTCCGGAATTCCTCTGGAAGTTCCTCGAATTCCTCCGGAATTCCTCGGAATTCCTCCGGAAGTTCCTCCGGGAATTCCTCGGGAGTTCCTCCGGAATTCCTCAGTTCCTCGGGAATTCCTCCGGAAGTTCACTCGGAATTCCTCGGAAGTTCTCAGGAATTCCTCGGAAGTTCCTCCGGGAATTCTCCGGAGTTCCAAAATTCCTCGGAAGTTCCTCCAGGAATTCCTCGGAAGTTCCTCAGGAATTCCTCGGAAGTTCCTCGGGTTCCTCGAGAATTCCTCGGAAGTTCCTCGGGAATTTCTCCGGAAATTCCTCATTCTTCTGGAAGCCCCTCGGAATTCCTCCGGAAGCTCCTCCGGGAACTCCTCCGGGAATTCCTCCGAGTTCCTCAGAAGATCCTCCAGGGAATTCCTCTGAAGTTCCTCCGGCAATTCCTCCGGAAGTTCCTCCGGGAATTCCTCCGGAATTCCTCGGAAGTTCCTCCAGAAATCATCAGAATTCCTCGGAATGTCCTCAGGAATTCCTCCGGTTCCTCCGGGGAATGGTCGGAAGTTCCTCGGGAATTCCTCGGAAGTTCCTCCAGGAATTCTTCGAAAGTTCCTCCGAGAATTCTTCCGGAAGTTCCTCCGAAGATTCTCCGGAATTCCTCGGAAGTTCCCCGGAAGTTCCTCGGAAATTCCTCGGAAGTTCCTCGGAAATTCCTTCGGAAGTTCCCCGGAAATTCCTCCGGAAGTTCTCCGAAATTCCTCGGAAATTCCTCGGAAGTTCCTCGGAAGTTCCTCGGAAATTCCTCCGGAAGTTCCTCCGGAATTCCTCGGAAGTTCCTCCGGAAATTCCTCCGGAAGTTCCTCCGCAATTCCTCCGGAAGTTCCTCCGGAAGTTCCTCCGGAATTCCTCGGAGTTCCTCGGAAGTTCCTCGAGTTCCTCCGGAAGTTCCTCGGAGTTCCTCCGGAAGTTCCTCCGGAAGTTCTCCGGAAGTTCTCGGAAGTTCCCGAGTTCCTCGGAGATTCCTCCGGAATTCCTCGAGTTCCTCGAAATTCCTCGGAATTCCACTTCAATTCCTCCGGAATTCCTCCGGAAGTTCCTCCGGATTCACTCGGAATCTGGATTCCTCCGAAGTTCCTCCGGAAGTTCCTCCGGGAATTCCTCGGAAGTTCTCAATTCCGAAAGTTCCTCCGGAATTCTTCAGGAGTTCCTCGGGAATTCATCCGAATTCCTCAAGGAAGTTCCTCCGGGAATTCCTCCGGAAGTTTCTCCGGGAATTCTCGGAAGTTCCTCGAATTCCTCGAGTTCCTCCGGAATTCCTCCGGAAGTTCTCGGGAATTCTCCGGAAGTTCCTCGAATTCTCCGGAAGTTCCTCCAGGAATTCCTCGGAAGTTCCTCATTCTCCGATCTCGAATTCTTCGAGTTCCTCGGGAATTCCTCGGAAGTTCCTCGGGAATTCCTCCGGAAGTTCCTCGGAATTCCTCTGGAATTCCTCCGGAATTCCTCCGGAATTCCTCCGAATTCTCGATTCCTCGGGAATTCCTCCGGATGTTCCTCAGGAATTCCTCGGAATTCCTCGGGTTCCTCCGGGAAGTTCCTCGGAAGTTCCTCCGGAATTCCTCCGGAAGTTCCTCAATTCCTCGAGTTCCTCCGAATTCCTCCGGAAGTTTCTCCGGAATTCCTCCGGAAGTTCCTCCGGAATTCCTCGAGTTCCTCCAGGAATTCCTCCGGAAGTTCTCCGAATTCCTCCGGAAGTTCCTCAGGAGTCCTCGAGTTCCTCCGGGAATTCCTCCGGAAGTTCCTCGAATTCCTCGATTCCTCCAGGAATTCTCGAGTTCTCCGGAATTCCTCGGAAGTTCCTCGGAATTCCTCGGAATTCCTCGGAATTTCACTCGGAAGTTCTCCGGGAATTCCTCCGGAAGTTCTCGGGAATTCCTCCGGAAGTTCTCCGAAATTCTCCGGAAGTTCCTCGAAATTCCTCGGAAGAAGTTCCTCCGGGAATTCCTCCCGGAAGTTCCTCCGGGAATTCCTCGGAAGTTCCTCAATTCTCCGGAAGTTCCTCCGAAATTCCTCGGAAGTTCCTCCGGGAATTCCTCGAGTCCTGGGAATTCCTCCGGAGTTCCTCAATTCACGAATTCCGTTCCTCCGAATTCCCCGAAATTCCTCGAGTTCCCGGGAATTCCTCGGAAGTTCCCCAGATTCCTCGGAAGTTCCCCGGAATTCCTCCGGAAGTTCCCCGGATTCTCCGGAATTCCCCGATTCCCGGAAGTTCCCCGGAATTCTCCAGTTCCCAGATTCCTCGAGTTACCCACGAATTCCTCCGGAAGTTACCCCAATTCCTCGGAAGTTCCTCCGGAAGTTCCTCGGGATTCCTCCGGAAGTTCCTCGGGATTCCTCGGATTCCTCGAAGTTTCTCCGGAGTTCCTCGGAAATTTCTCGGGAATTCCTCGAGAATCCTCCGGAAGTTCCTTCGAGAATTCCTCCGGAAGTTCTCCGGGTTCCTCGAAGTTCACTCCGAATTCTCCGGAAGTTCCTCGGGAATTCCTCCGAGTTCCTCCGGGAATTCCTCCGGAGTTCCTTCTGGAATTCCTCCGGAAGTTCCTTCGAATTCCTCCGGAAGTTCCTTCGGGAATTCCTCCGGAAGTTCCTTCGAGGAATTCCTCCGGAAGTTCCTTCGAATTCCTCGGAAGTTCCTTCGGGAATTCCTCCGGAAGTTCCTTCCCGAAGTTCACTGAATTCCTCCGGAAGTTCCTTCAGGAATTCCTCCGGAATTCCTTCGGGGAATTCCTCCGAACTTCCTTCGGAATTCCTCCGGAAGTTCCTCCGGAATTCCTCGAAGTTCTCGGGGAATTCCTCCGGAATTCCTCGGAATTCCTCGGAAGTTCCCGGGAAGTTCCTCCGGAAGTTCCTCCGGAATTCCTCCGGAAGTTCCTCGGGAATTCCTCCGGAAGTTCCTCAGATTCCTCGGAAGTTCCTCGGGAATTCCTCCGGAAGTTCCTCGGGAGTTCCTCCGGAAGTTCTCGATTCTCGGAATTCCTCCGGGAGTTCCTCCGGAAGTTCCTCTGGGAATTCCTCCGAGTTCTCAGAATTCCTCGAAGTTCTCGGAATTCCTCCGGAGTTCCTCGGGAATTCCTCCGGAAGTTCCTCCGAATTCCTCGGAAGTTCCTCCGGAATTCCTCCGGAAGTTCCTCCGAAATTCCTCGGAAGTTCCTCGGAATTCCTCGGAAGTTCCTCGGAAGTTCCTCCGATTCCTCGGAAGTTCCTCGGGTCTCCTCCGGAAGTTCCTCCGGGAATTCCTCCGGAAGTTCCTCGGGAATTCCAGGAAGTTCCTCCGGAAGTCAATCGGAATTCCTCCGGAAGTCAATCCGAATTCCTCGGAAGTTCCTCCGGGAATTCCTCCGCAACTTCCTCCAGGTTCCTCGAAATCTCAATAAAAGTGACGTTTCGGTTGCTGAGATACGGTAAATATTTTGCCGAAAATCATTAATAAACGTAATTTTCCGCCGAGATTCTGTTTTTAAATTACTGAGCTACAGGGTACCGATTTTGCCGAGCTCGAAAAAAACGTTGTACCAACAGCCTTCTCTGAAGTAGGATTACAATTAAATTACAATTCAATATTAATACATTATTGAACTGTAATGGAAAAAATAACAAAATCCTTAAATTTCTACTAAATTTAGACGATTTCCACATCACCCGTGAGATAGATTTTTGTTCAATTCCTAAGATAAACAAACAACCATTCGTTTACCATTGTTTCTCTGGTCAGGTTCAGCCAAAACGCACCAAGCGCCAACGAAAAATTACTCATTTTCTAACCAAACAGTTAAACGAATTACTATCCTAAATCTATTTTTAAAAATAACTTTATTCACTTATTAATCCTACTGTCCTAATCCTAAGCTAATCATAAAATGACTATCTAAGTCCTAAGCTAATTGAAACTAAACGTGCGCATTCCGATGGCTGCTGATATTTATAGATGGTGAAATGTATGTTGTATGTTTTGATTCGATAATGATAATTATCGATTGTTGATGTTTGGTCTCCGTGTGGCTCGATGATATCGTTGACTGGATCGTGTATCGGTTTTGCACTTGTTTTGAATTGGCGGTAACTGTGTTTTAGATTGGTGGTAACTCCTCCTTCTTAAAATACTTTGTCCTCAAAGTTTAATGGAACGTTCCTGTGTTGGCATGTTGAAATTGTTGAATTTCGATGAATCGTTCTGATGAAACATCTGGGTATGGTGATGCGAATTTCTGGTAGTTTGGGTGCTGTTCTTCAGTTTGTTCAGGGGCCTTTTATTTCAATGTTTATTTTCCTTGATAAAATTTCTTGATAATGAATACAGTTACTGTTACTATGAAGTATAGTTGAAGCACTGATGGTTTGAAGAAATGAAAATTCCATGTAATGATTTGTTTTGCAGATACACGTTTTCCAAAATACCTCTGTGATTAAGTGTAAGATTTGCCAAGTATTCTGGGGATGGAATATCGATAACGTAATCTTCCTTACTGATAATCCTGTAGTTGGCCTGAAGCTTTTACTATCAAGTTTGATCATGAAATTTGTGAATGTTGTCAAGTACAGTTTACAGACCTCGAATTGGATTAGAAAAGATCCTTTCAAATTTTTGTATTATTGCTGCAATTTGATTTAAAACTTATTTTACATTGTTGAGTAAATATTTGCTTCATCTATTCGTTTGATGATTCCTGTTGCTATGTTTTTCAAACGTGCAGTTGGCATATTATCCTGATTAAATTGGTGATGCATAAGTTCGGGTTTTAGCATCTTAGTGTCACAAATGTAGAAGTGTCGTCCTTTATGCATTCATTATCGACTTCATATATGGCTGTTGTATTAGAAAGGATATAATTCGAGTTTAGATGTACTCTTTTTCATTTTGTATTAAAGTCAATGAATTCGTATTCATATAATTCCGATGATGATAATTGAGGTATTTTTATTATTGCATTATATGTGTATCATTCATTGTTACTTGAGTAGATGATTTTGATAAAAGACCTTCAAATGTTGAAGCATAGACAGTTGATCTAGGAATGGTTTCATCTTCAATAATCTGTCATTGATAGGATTCTGCTGGAATACCATGCTTCGCGAGTAATTGCATCTTCCAAAATTTCTAATTGATGTTGAACTGTATCCATATTAAGTATAGTAGTTAAAATGTTGATATCCATTTCGTGTTGTTTGAAAATCCAGATTGAGGAGGTCGTTTGTTGTTTTACTAATTTGTTGTATTCTCATATCCATGGCGTTATGCAAAAACTTGTCGTTGTTTGGTTAATCAAATTATTCATAGTATAATTTATTATTTTCAAATCATCTGCATCCGGAGAACCAATATCCACTTCAAACAGTTCAATGGTGTTCCAACGCTTCTGTCGATGAAGTTTGGTTCAATTTATAATATGTGTTATACAAAAATAGTGTTTTTCTTTAGTATTTGATATAATTTTCCATTCAACTTATTTGTTTTATTATTTCATCGAAGTCTTCAATTATTTCCTCAAATATTGTGAAATTGATTGGTTGAACTATTCTAACAAATCTAATTGTAGTTTTGCCTTCCTATCAGTATTATCCTTGAAAAGTTTTATTGAGATCATGGATTTTGAATGTTGATTCCCAGAATGTATGGCACGCATAAAGAACAGCCTAAAAGTAAAGATAAAATAAAACATTATAATTTTCTTATATTCATTTTATGTATTTTTCGGTTATTACTATATAATATATATATCAAAATCTTCTTGAATTTGTATTTTTATATTTACTTTTTCGTTTGAAATTTCTTTAGATTTTTTCAAAAGCATAAGATCCTGAGTTCAAAACTGGGATAACTTTTATCTTGTATGTTTTCATTCTTTTTATTATATTGGTTTATAATTTTTCATGGCTTTTACTTTTCTTCTATCTATTTCTTGTGTGCTTAAGTTTTTATTTGTTTCACCTATATAAATATTTGGGTGTTTTTAACAAAACTGTAGATAGTATTGTTGTATTTATGAACAGCCAATCTTATTAAATGTGGTACATCTATTGCTGGTGTTTCCTTTTTTATACATCTGGAAATTTCACGTAGAGAGTAAGAACAACGCTCGATTTGTCCATTGGTCTCAGATCTGTTGATAGGAGTTTTATAAATGTTGATATTCAAATTTCTCAATCGTTGCTCAATAATATTTGATTAAATGAACTTTCATTATCCATAATGATTATTTTAGGTATATTCCATTCGTGCATGAGATCTAATAAAGCATCTTCAACATCTAAAAGTGATTTGCTCTATTGCTCTATATTTTAAGTATTTAGAGAATTTATCAATTGATGTAAAACAGATTATCCTGATCATATATAAATATGTCTACATGAACTATTTCACAAGGTTGATTGGAATTGGTGTTTTAAATGGTATAAATTTGAGGATTTCTTTGATATTTTCAGTCTTCATATCTCGGTTTTCACAAATTCTGCAGTTATTTTACCCATTTTTGGAAAATAAAAGTTTTCAATAATTGTTCTGAATTTTCTTGAGCATTTCTATGAGCAAATAGATGAACTTTTTTATTTCTTCAATTGTTTTCCTTGTTATTCATATCTTGCACTTTGATTTGAGAAAATCTTGCTTTTATAATTCTTGGATTGAATGTATCTTTATAAATTTCTTGGATAGTAGCCATTATTGGTTCATCAGTAAATATTCCGTTAATTACATTAGGTTAAAATTTCTTTAATTGTTCCTTCAAATAATCTCTTGAAAATCTAGGCTCAATGAAAATGTGTCTTTTATAGTTATCAAATGGAACTACAAGGCGTAACTAGATCTTGGTCCAATTTTAAAAATAATTGATTTTGAAGACATTTATGGGAGTTCCGGATGGAATAAAAGGAATTGTCATCATCTTCAGAGTGCTGGAGTTTGCGGTCATGGAATTTATTTGAACTCTTGATAAAGCATCAGCCACATTTGCTTTACCAGGCTTATAATGAATTTCATGATCGTGTTCTTCTGAATGCTTTCCATCTTTTAACTTTGAATTTTTATTTTTTGGAGAGATGGCAAATGTTAGGGGTTGATGGTCAGTATAAATGATAATTTTATGACCATATATAATTTCGTGTATGTGTAATGAAACAATACAGCATTTCTTTCTCATTGGTAGCGTAATTTTCCTCTGTACTAGACAAGTTTTAGAAATAAACGTGATCGGTCTTTCTCCATCGTGAAAGTTTTGTGATAGTACTGCGCCTTACTTTATTTGAAGCATCAGTAGTTAGAAGAAAAGGTTTTTGAAATCGGAAAAGCCAATACATCTTCTGAAGATAGTATGTCTTTAATAATTTGAACTTTTTTCCGTCATTATCAATGAAATTTTAAAGTTTCTAGATTCGTCTTTGAAACTTGTTTGTGTCCTTATCACCTTTTAGAAATTTGGTTAGGGTTTTGCTACATTTGCATAATTTTAACAAAACGTCTATATATCCGATAATCCTAACAACATTCTAAGTTCTTTCAAGTTATGGCTCTGGATTTTTTTGGCATCAACTTTTTTGAATTCGGCATTAACCATTTTTAGTTACAATAAAGCCGAGGAATTCTACTTCATATTTGACAAATTCATTTGTCTGGTTGAACTGAAATTTGCTTTTCTCAAAATTTCGAAAATGATTTTAATATTTTCAGATGCTCTTCAAATGTTTTACCTACAATGATGATATCATCAATATAAACAAAACAAATTTTCCCAATATGTTCCTTAGAACATCATCCATTCTCTTTGAAAATACTAGAGCATTCTTCAAACCGAATGGCATACGAACAAACTCATTTTCCATTATTCACTGAAAACGCTGTCTTTTCAATGTCTTTTTCAGACATTGAGTACCTGGTGAAATCGGAAGCTAGGTCAATAGTTGAAAAATATTTATTTTTCCTAAATTCGCAGTACTGATGAAAGTATCCGGAATAGGATAACGATCGCTTATTGTTTTGTGTTTAGTTCCTATAATCAATCACTAATCTGTATTTTTGTGTTCGAAGCATCCGATTTTTTGGAAACCCAAATTGGTGAATTATAGGAGATCTAGATGGACGAATTATTCCATCTTCTAGAGTTTATTGATTTGACTTTCAACTTCGGATTTTAAGCTATGTGGAGTATGGATAATTTGGAGTAAATAGGATTGTCATCATGAGTCCTTATTTCTGCTTTGATCCTCGATGTGAATGATAACTTACCATCTACTGGTTGAAAAGATCGAAATTGGGTTAATAATTTGAGTAACTGCTTCTTTTGGTTTCCTCAGATGGTCATCTCTATTTGGATTTGGTTAACTTCCTGTAATTTTTGCTAGTAAAGGAATAGAATTATTATTAATTTTCAATACATTATTTTTGTGTCAATTACTGCTTCCATTTCTTTGGTATCATTAGCATTAGCATTAGCATTTACAGTTCGCACAAATTCGTAGGTGTAAGCAAGACTATTGTATGAGGCAGCATCACTTTCATCCGTTACCACAGATATTGATTTGGGACTAATCTCTCTTAGATGGAAGAATGCACTCTCCAATAGTCGAGATCTGTCCTGGCTACGTCCTTGCGAATGCTGAGGAAGGAAGGATGGTTTGTTGGACACCTACTTAAGAAAGTGCAGAGAACTCTACGACCTCTCATAGGTGCCACGGGTGGTTTTAGGATTGAGTGGAAGGTTATAACAGTAGGAATCGTTTTGTATAACGTGAAACATAGAAAGCACTAAGAAATACAAAGTAGGAAAGGGACGAGCCTGGAATTGAACCCACGACCTCCTGCCTATAAGGCAGAAGCGGTACCAACTAGACCACCGAGCTCGTCTTCCATTTCTTTGAGTGTATCATGGCAATTATTGCATCAAAAGTTTTAGCTTGTCCATATGATACAATTTAACATTTACCTCAGAGTAAGGTTTAAAAAGTTTTGCTTGTGAATTTTTCAATTCTAATGCTTCCTCCAATTGAAGAAACATAAAATGGATTATTAACTTGTGTGAAATTTTGCAAATTTTGGATGAATAAAATTCTTATTCGATCCGGTATCATAACATTTTTAATGGCTTTTCACAATTACCATAAAATAAAAATATGGTAACGCGGAATTTACTCTAAAAATTTAATTCGGCTTCGTCTTCTTGAAGATTCTTCATAATTATCCTGGTATTGAATTTTATTTTCGTATCTTTCAAAGATTCTCCATCTGCGAAGATTCTTCTGAAAGATTTGGTACTGCTAAAATATTGATTCATGTCCGTATAATCCATCGTTTGGATGTATATTGTTTAAGTTCTATTAGGAACTGGGGTCTGTTTGCATAATTCACTTGTTGTATCAATAAGTTCAGGTTTGACGTTTGGTTTATAGAAGTGGGTTATTCGGTGGATTTTTGGGATTGTTTTGGGTAATGAATCTTTGAGGTTGGGAAGAGTCCATTGTGGATTTGGTGAATATTGGTTGAAGTATTGGTTCTGTGGTTTCATAAATGGAACTATTTGTGGTGGTTTGGTACAAACTTTGGTGGCATGTATATTGGTGTTGGGTGAATCACTTTATGTCCATGGATTTGCTGCAAGGACTGTGGAATTCTTGGTGGTATTTTTCGGGTAGAAAATATTTCGAAGTGGAAGGTATGTCAAAAGATTTGGGTTTTGTCATCATTTTCTTAATTCAATATTTTGATAGGTTATGCAATATGCATACGCATTTGAAGTGAATCAGGTTCATTTTTCAAGAACTTACCTATATCTCCATCTAAGCCTCTAATAAAAGCGTCATTGCCTTTTATTAAACACACTGATCATTGCTTTTGATGCTTCTGGATGTTGGAAGCAGAATTGGTCTTTATTTGACTTGCTATTAAAGATAAAGTTTATTAATTTCATCATAATATATTTTCAATGGTTTACCAGATTGAGTCATGTTCATCAATTGGTAATCAAGTAGTGGGTCTCGTTTCTCTCCGTAATAAGTGAGTAACGTTTTCTTTATAAGGTTCAGTTGATATTTACGTCTGAATTTACCAAAGCAGTATTTGCTTCACCTTTAATTTTTCTACGAATTACGGTGCAAATAGCATAAAATTTATTTTTGGGAACAGTACTGGAAGAGTTTATTTGGTAGCTCTTACCAGTGTATCAACATCACGAATCCAACTCTCAATTCGTCGGACGATCCGTCAAAATTTGGAATTCCGTTGATCAAATCTGGTATTTTTCTATTGCGGATGGGTCATTGTCCCATCTGGATTCAAATAATAAATTGGATCATTAAAATCCAATTCGGCGGAGTATAATTTGCCTGTTCTAGAGATCAGCCTCTGTAGAATAGTGGTCACTCGATCGTTTCACTAGTCATTGTGAGATTTTAAATTTGTCTATCAAATAATCCAGAATGATTTAATTATGTAAAAGAATTTAGAAATTTTCTGTTTTATTTTAATAAAATAAATTTATAACACTATTATTATAGAAAAGTTGTTTCTCCTTTCACTTTCTTTATTAAATTATCTTAAAGAATACTTACAATATAATCATGCTAACAACCTCGTTGTATCGGAGGCGATGCGGTTGCAATGCTGTATCGTTTCAATCTCGACTTGGCGGGTGAGCTCCAATTGTCCCAGTGAAGTTGCGGGATCCCTTTTGTCTGCTGCCTAAATTCTTGCACCACTGACTCGGCGCTGTATCTTCACGGCTGCGTGTATACGCGAGGTAGAATCACGTTTATATAGCCCACCAGGCTGTATCGCTGTGGCACTATTAAACTCACACTGTTTTAAAGAACCAGTGCGATCTTCACATTCACTTATATGTTTGTTCACGTTTATCACTGACACACAATGGAATGGAATTACGCGCTGGTCCCTATTCAGCGCCAGTTAAACGAATTACTATCCTAAATCTATTTTTAAAAAATAACTTTATTCACTTATTAATCCTACTGTCCTAATCCTAAGCTAATCATAAAATGACTATCTAAGTCCTAAGCTAATTGCAAACTAAACGTGCGCATTCCGATGGCTGCTGATATTTATAGATGGTGAAATGTATGTTGTATGTTTTGATTCGATAAGTAATTATCGATTGATATTTGGTCTCCTTGTGGCTCGATGATATCGTTGACTGGATCGTGTATCGGGTCGGCGTGTTTTGGTTTGCAGTTGTTTTGAATTGGCGGTAACTGTTTTAGATTGGTGGTAACTCAAACTTTCGTTTAGCAGATTTAATTGATCAAAATCTATTGGATATCCCTCAATCCAATAAATGATGATATCCTATTGCAAATGTACACTTGAATTGATTGAAACGATTTCCGTTGTCCTTGTACGAACAAAATATCACAAGTCAGTCGAAAAGCCGCTTGGTGCGTTTGGTGAACCCGACCACATGCAATTGAGTAATTTTACACCACCATTCGAGCGTTTTACCTCAGGCCGTAATTTGAATGCGTTAGAAAAATCATTGTGAATTGTAGCTATTTTTGTAAATTCTGCATCTGCACGTTGAAATGGTTCGATATTCTTGTTCAAATTGGCGAAAACATCAAGAAAGCTTAAGTGGTGCATATTGGACAGTTCTCCCTTACGAGAGAGGGAAAAAAGGACACAAACTGTTAGAAACATGTAATGGTAGCAACCAATATGAATGGAAATGAACGATCTTTCCAAGCTCGTTAATCGACGGATGGTTTTTGAAATTTTTTTTCATATTCACGCAGGAAGCAGGCAAAGCACCATGTTTCTATTTCAAACGCGGTATTGTTCGGTGGTTCTCCATTGTTTCCTATATTCAACTTTATAAGTGCCAACTTTCCCTAAACATTTTTGATGTTAGACGTATATTTTCAATGTTTATAGATTTTTCAAGCTTGTAAAAGTTTTCATTTCGGTTGTGATTCAAATTTAATACGCATAATCAAATCATTAATTGATTCTGAGTTCAAAGGTTATTTGACATTTAAGCTTTTGCAATGTCACCATGATGAAAACCAAGATGAAGCTACAAACTTGCTTCGGTTGAAACCATTCAGCTAATTAATTGTTTTGTTGGAAATATACAATCGTATTTCTACGTTATTTAGATCTTCCACTTTCAAGAAAAAACTCGTCCATCGCATGTTATGATGTGAAACAATCCCTATTTCCTTAATAGGATTAACAAAGTGTCAGGATCAAGTTTCATCGGAACTTTTGCCGGCTCCTCTTAGCGTGACATCGAAAGATCAACACTCACAAAAAGCTATTTTCTTCTCCGCAGCAGGTCCTTCCTACCCAAGCAAGACAAACTGCGATAACTTTGATACGGGTTGGACGGCATTAGCGCAGTGATTGTGCTGCATGAAGCACAGTTTGGCTTTCGGATTTCGGGCGGTCGGAGTGAAATGATAGAATAACGATGTCAAGGAAATATAATAAAACAATCCCCAAGGGGGCGGGCTTGAGGGGCCAGATTTGATGAAGCCTCTCATATTGCAAGAATGCCGATGATGTAGGTATATCGCTATCCATTACAAATTGGATCAATCGCGTACAACTCGTGAGCAATGGCGTAGCAATCTGTGATATGGTTCAAATGGATTTCTTTTTAACTGCGGGTGAGCGGCCTTGATATGAATAGTTCGAGTTTTAAACGAATTTAAACGGGTAATACATTTGCAAATCCACGAGAAATTCATTCCAATTTTCACGGAAAAATCGTTCGAATTTCCACGGGATTTTCATTCGATGAATCCATTCGATTTTCTCGGAAAATTCTTTGAATTTCCTCGAGTGATGCGATTTTCTTTTAAAAAATGAGTCGAATTTTCACGGGATATTTATTTGAATGTCCACGGGACGACAGTTTTTGACGTTACATTTTTGCATCGAAGGCCTCCTTCAATTTGTCACACCAATTGAAACTTCTTAGTAGTCTATATATCATTGAATTCCTTCGGAAGTTCCTCCAGGAATTCCTTCGGAAGTTCCTCAGGAATTTCTTCGGAAGTTCCTCAGGAATTCCTTCGAATTCCTCCGGAATTCCTTCGGAAGTTCCTCCAGGAATTTCTTCGGAAGTTCCCCAAGCATTCCTTCGGAAGTTCCGCCAGGAATTCTTTCGGAAGTTCCTCAGGAATTCCTTCGGAAGTTCTCGGGAATTCCTTCGGAAGTTCCTCCAGGAATTCCTTCGGTTCCTCAGGAATTCTTCGGAAGTTCCTCCAGGAATTCCTTCGAGTTCCTCCAGGAATTCCTGCGGAATTTCAAAATTCCTTCGGAGATTCCTCATTCGGAAGTTCCTCAGATTCCTTCGGAAGTTCCTCAGAATTCCTTCGGAAGTTCCTCCAGGAATTTCTTCGGAAGTTCCCAAGCATTCCTTCGGAAGTTCCGCCGAATTCTTTCGGAAGTTCCTCCAGAATTCCTTCGGAAGTTCCTCCAGGAATTCCTTCGGAAGTTCCGGAATTCCTTCGGAAGTTCCTCCAGGAATTCCTTCGGAAGTTCCTCCAGAAATTCCTGCGGAAGTTCCTCCAGGAATTCCTTCCGGAAGTTCCTCAGGAATTCTTCGGAAGTTCCTCCAGGAATTCCTTCGGAAGTTCTCCAGGAATTCCTTCGGAAGTTCCTCCAGAATTCCTGGAAGTTCCTCCAGGAATTCCTTCGGAAGTTCCTCAGAATTCCTTCGAGTTCCTCAGGAATTCCTTCGGAGTTCCTCCAGGAATTCCTTGGAAGTTCCTGGAATTCCTTGGAAGTTCCTCCAGAATTCCTTCGGAAGTTCCTCCGGAATTCCTTCGGAAGTTCCTCAGAATTCCTCAATTCCTCGGAATTCCTTCGGAAGTTCCCTGTTCCGGAAGTTCTCAGGAATTCTTCGAAGTTCCTCCAGGAATTCCTTCGAAGTTCATCCAGGAATTCCTTCGGAAGTTCTCCAGGAATTCCTTCGGAAGTTCCTCAGGAATTCCTTCGAAGTTCCTCCAGAATTCCTTCGGAAGTTCCTCCAGGAATTCCTTCGGAAGTTCCTCCGGGAATTCCTTCGGAAGTTCCTTCGGAGTTCCTCAGGAATTCCTTCGGAGTTCCTCCAGAATTTCTCGGAAGTTCCTCAGGAATTCCTTCGGAAGTTCCTCCAGGAATTCCTTCGGAAGTTCCTCCAGGAATTCCTTCGGAAGTTCCTCCAGGAATTCCTGCGGATTCCTCCAGGAATTCCTGCGGAGTTCCTCCAGAATTCCTGCGGAAGTTCCTCCAGGAATTCCTGCGGAAGTTCCAGGAATTCCTCGAGTTCTCGAATTCCTCGGAAGTTCCTCAGGAATTCCTTCGAAGTTCCTCAGAATTCCTTCGGAAGTTCCTCAGGAATTCCTTCGGAAGTTCCTCAGGAATTCCTTCGAGTTCCGTCGAGTTCTCAATTCCCGGAAGTTCCTCAGAATTCCTTCGGAAGTTCTCCAGGAATTCCTTGGAGTTCCTCCAGGAATTCTTCAGGAAGTTCCTCGGGAATTCCTTGGAAGTTCCTCCAGGAATTCCTTCGGAAGTTCCTCAGGTGCCTTTGGAAGTTCTTCGGTCTGAGAGTTCCTCCAGGAATTCCTTCGGAGTTCTCAGAATTTCCTTCGGAAGTTCTCAGGAATTCCTTCGAGTTCCTCCTGGAATTCCTTCGGAAGTTCCTCCAGGAATTCATTCGGAAGTTCCTCCAGAATTCCTTCGGAAGTTCCTCAGGAATTCCTTCGGAAGTTCCTCCAGGAATTCCTTCGGAAGTTCCTCAGGAATTCCTTCGGAAGTTCCTCCAGGAATTCCTTCGGAAGTTCCTCCAGATTCCTCGGAGTTCCTCGGAATTCCTTCAGGTCTAGCTCAGCATGAATTCCTTCGAAGTTCCTCCGGAATTCCTTCGGAAGTTCTCCAGGAATTCTTCGGAGTTCCTCAGGAATTCCTTCGGAAGTTCCTCAGGAATTCCTTCGGAAGTTCCTCCAGGAATTCCTTCGGAAGTTCCTCCAGGAATTCCTTCGGAGACCTCCAGAATTCTTCGGAAGTTCCTCCAGGATTCCTGCGGAAGTTCTCCGGGAATTCCTGCGGAAGTTCTCCAGGAATTCCTGCGGAAGTTCCTCAGGAATTCCTGCGGAAGTTCCTCAGAATTCCTCGAGTTCCTCCAGGAATTCCTCGGAAGTTCCTCAGGAATTCTCGGAAGTTCCTCCAGGAATTCCTCGGAAGTTCCTCCAGGAATTCCTTCGGAAGTTCCTCCAGGAATTCCTTCGGAAGTTCCTCCGAATTCCTTCGGAAGTTCCTCCAGGAATTCCTTCGGAAGTTCCTCAGGAATTCCTTCGGAAGTTCCTCCAGGAATTCCTTCGGAAGTTCCTCCAGGAATTCCTTCGGAAGTTCCTCAGGAATTCCTTCGGAAGTTCCTCCAGGAATTCCTTCATTGGAATTCTGAAGTTCTCGAATTCCTTCGGAAGTTCCTCAGGAATTCCTTCGGAAGTTCCTCAGGAATTCCTTCATTCTCAGGAATTCCTTCGGAAGTTCCTCAGGAATTCCTCGGAAGTTCCTCCAGGAATTCCTCCGGAAGTTCCTCCAGGAATTCCTCCGGTTCCTCCAGAATTCCTCCGGAAGTTCCTCAGAATTCCCGGAAGTTCCTCCAGGAATTCCTCCGGAAGTTCCTCAGGAATTCGAAGTTCTCCAGGATTCTCCGAAGTTCCTCCAAATTCCTCCGAAGTTCTCCAGGAATTCCTCCGGAAGTTCCTCCAGGAATTCCTTCGGAAGTACCTACAGCTGCGAGGCGGCAATGTCCCAGTGGGGGATGCCAATAAGAAGAAGAAGGAGAGATATATTACGGGCTCAAAAATAAACTGCGGTCAAAAAAAGTTCACACTCGCACCGAATATGTTATGTACAAAACGCTCATAGCCGTAGTCCTCTCAGATTTTTGCAAACACTGGGAGTATTTGTGAAAAGGGAGCTTATTTGGCGGTGTGCAAAGATATGATGAGTGGTGGCGAAGGATGAACCACTAGCTTACCCAACTCTTTATCGCACCAAGTATCTAGAAGGATACGATGGGTAGGGCATGTTGCAAGAATGCCTGACAGATGGTGTTCGCTTCGACCCGAGGCCATTACCAGAATCAATATAATAATTGATACTTTTTCAATATTTATCGATTATTTGCAATTAGATAAGCAATTTATTTTGCCATCCACCGTTTTCTTAGAAGACAACTTTATGAAGTATGTTAGTAAGAAGGAGCTCATAATCTCATGAACAATATCCCCCTATTAAAATTTATTCATGCAATCACGCTACCACACTCGTTGACCGGCAATTCCCAAAGTATTGACTCAATTTCCATAATTTACCTCAAGCACATGCACAAATTCCACCATCTGTTACCCATTTAGAAAGAATTACTATTCATACATCGTAACTAATTTACAAACACCTCACTAATCGTGCATCTATGTTTTCCCTCCCCAACCCGCCAGAACATGGACAATGTCGTTGAACTGCACAACAAGACGCCCATCTGGAACGACGAGACGCAATCGTACGTGCTCAACTTTCACGGCCGGGTCACGCAGCCTCGGTCAAGAACTTCCAGCTGGTGCACGACTCCGACCCGGACATCATGTGATGCAGTTCGGCCGGACGTCGGACGACATCTTCACGATGGTTTCCGGTACCCGCTGTGTGCGTTCCAGGCGTTCGCGATAGCGCTGAGCAGCTTCGATGGGAAGCTGGCGTGCAGTAGGGGGACCAGCGTTCTTAGTTTTCTGTTTTAGGGTTTTCGATTGGAACTTCGTATTGGATACTGCTCGCAAATGGAAACCAATATACCGGAACGAACTTCATCAGGTAACAAAAGGTTGAAAAGGTGTACATTTTTTTTGTTAGGAAGCATTTGTTTCTGCACGCCGCGGAACTCGAGGAGTTAAGTAATATGTTAAATTGAGTGCGAATAGATGTAACTAAGATCGATTAGATTGAGAGTGCTATGGATTGTAAGTAGGACGATGTCTCGAATTGGAAAAATGAGAACAAAACAAAGATTTCTACGTACGATTTAGCGTATGTTAATAGAATAGTGAAGTGCTTGGAAAACAAAGAATTGTAGTTCGAGCTAGAAAATGCTGTAAAATGAAAAATACGCAAGAAACTGTAAAGAGCTTCGACATTAAAAATGAAAATATTTATTTCTATTTTTGAAGTTTGTATATTGGAAATTGGAAATCGGAATGCAATTAGTATCTGCTGTGATTGAATTGAATTGAATAACATGTTCATTTATTTGTTTCTAAGATCTGAAATCTTGAATATACTCAAATAAGTGCCTTTGGTAGATATTTTACAAAAGAATTTTTCATGACGTCAACCAAAATTCCTTTGGTGAAAATTGCCTTGTATGTATATCTGTATATTCTGCATTAATGATTTGGCATGGTTTTGAAACTAATCTACGTTACTTGATATGTTTCATTGCTGAATTACATAACACTCATAACCTTAGTTTATGGTTGCAACTGCCTTTATAGAAGAATTAACTTTCTTAATGGTTCAAACAGTTTGACGTAGAATTATGTCTTTTGTTGGAATTTGGAGAAATGAAGACCGTCGAAAAGTTTAACACGAAAACATCCTAGACGGACCGAGAACGAACTCACCATCTCCGTAGATTGGTAATCCTACGCCTTTGCTCGCATGGCTACTGGAGACCTCTAAGGATGCCTTTACATCAGTTTTATTCTGACTGACCGACTATTGTAGCAGCATTTGAGCTACCTCGCAGTGGTTTAAGTTTAATTTTTGTTTTACTTGCATGGCTACGGTCCGGTCCTTTACAGGCCTTCACTTGAATGCTCATCACTTCAAGACTTCAGTTTCTCCTTCTCAACTCGTGTGCCTTCCTTCTTGGTCATCTTCTTTCTCGGTCGCCATTCTTGCGAGTTTTCACATGGACTTCAACGAGAAGTTGTTCAGAATTTGCAAGGATTTTTTAAAGATCCGGGAAATTCTTTGGACTTTCAGGTTTTTTTTAATTTTAAGGAAATTTTAGGTGCGGGAGATTCAACGAGAAATTGTTCAAAGAGGAAAAATCTTATGACCGAAAGTCATTTGGCAAATTGAACGAGAAATGGCCGATTTAGTCAAAAGCAGCATGGGCCGAACTGGTAATTTGGCCGAAAAGTTTGCCTTAACAGGTCGTTGGGTCGAATAGGTCATGTGAATCGAAATGCCGTTTGGTCGAAATGTTCATTTGGTCTACGGCCGGAAATGTTCTGATTGCGAATATATGGCCAAATATGTCGACTCGTTCGGCCAAACGTTTTCAGTCAAATGGTCCTTTCTAATAAGTTATGACAATGGTTCTTCCTGCAAAACGGCTTTTTCGGTCAAAAGATCAGTTCGGTCGAACGACGTTTCCGTTAGTAAATATGTCCATTTCAGCCTTTTCTGGTCTTTTCTGCCAAACGGCATTTTAAGCCAAATGACCTATACGCCTAAACGACTTTTTTTTGCCCAAGTGAACAGTTGTCCATTTCGGCCGAATTACATTTTTGGCCAGACGAGTTTCGGTCTAATGGTTTGTTCGGCCAAATGACATATTCGGCTAAACAACTTCCGGCCATATGGTTCTTCCCGTCGTTTAACTGAAAGTCATTCGGCGAATGCCATTTGTTCGAATCCCACTTGGTCGATTGTCATTTAGCCGAATTCCATTTGGCTGAACTGGACGTTTGACCGAAACAGTGATTAGGTCTAAAATAGTTTGGCTGAAAGCGACATACTGCCGAAAATGCTTTTTCATATGGCCAAAAGGTCGACCCGTTTGACCTATTCGGACAAATGGTTTTTTCAGCAAAAATATCAGTTTAGACAAACAATACTGGCCGTTTGTCTATTTCTGCCAAATAAAGTTTCGACCCATTGACTTTAGACCTGGTTTGCTCGGCGAAACACATATTCGATACAACTTTCGACCTTGTGGTCTTCAGCCAAATGACTTTCGGCCAAACGGCCCTTTTCTTCAAGAATAAGATTTTGTCCAGAAATTCTTTGAAATTCAATGGAAAATACTCGACTGCGGAAAATACTTCACAAATTCCATACGGACTGCGGAAAATACTTAAAATTCTATACAAAATTCTTTAGAATTTGCAGAAGAAATAATTCGTTTTTTTATTTTCGTGGAAATTCTTGAATTTACTCGAAAAATTTTCGAATTCCCTTAATTCTCCACGAATTTCCATGAAGAATTCTTCCAATTTTCTTACGGAAATTTATTCAGAAAATCAACTTTTCAACTTCAATAATTTCATAAAAATGCAGTGGATTCCGCGAAAAATTTTCGGCTTAACTTTTACGGAATATTTTCAAATTTCAAAGAAATGGAATTTGGTAAGTTACATTCACAAAAAATTATCCGATGTTTCAACTGGAAGTTTGGGGAATATCAATCGGGAAATTCGATGGACTTCTGATACATTTGAATCGGCGTGCAAAATCATAGATCAGCGTGGCGCGGCGAAGCACACCTCTATCCTGCGGAAACAGCTTGGACGCCCACGAATAAATGAGCACTTTTTGGTAAGGCAACTAAAAACGGCCGGTGCGAAACTGGAGGACGGAGATCTCGTGTCCCAGTTGTTCCTAAGATTGTCGGACTCGTACGACCCTCTCGTAACGGCACTGGAGAATATTAAGGAAAAGGCCTTCAATTTGGATTTGGTCAATCAGACCGTCCACGGCAGGCTGGCGTGTTATCGGGCCTAGCGTCACAAGCGTGCTGTCAAACTCAAAAGCAAGTGCCATAAGTGTGGCCAACCGTGACCAGTCTTCCACGTCAAATGGTGATGTCATCCATTTCAAGCCGAATTCGGGCGCAAGTGACCGCCATTTAACGAACGTGAAAACGTGTTTCCATTCGGTCGAAAAGCTGTCGTCCCAGGTAATAATAAATGTTGCCAAGGATGGAGCGGATCTGGTGGCGAAGGAAAGGGCGTGATAAATGGCTACAGCAATCACGGCGTTGAATGTGCGAAGGTACTGTACATCCGCAGATCTTCGCGATAACTTGCTGTCGGTGAATAAGCTGGCAGCTGCGGCTTTGAAGTCTGTTCTTAAATGAAAAGCGGTGCTGAAGAGATGGCAATATTATCGATACCGCTCCGATGAAGAGCAACCTGTACGAGGTCAAGGTAACTGGTCAACTGCTAACCTTTGCCAGGTGGGACGAAACGAGCTGTGTGCATCTTCGCCTGCCCAGAAGGAATGGCCCAAATCGTACAGAAGAAGATGGCCATTGTGTCAGCAATAAAGTACTGCAATCAAAAGCTTTCATGTTGTTCTGTTGATTGCGCTATAGGGCACTGCACAGAACATCTCTTTCTCTTTCGATCTTCATGAATTTTGACATTTACTGGCCTTGTTGTTTTCTAATTTCTTTGCAGCGAGAAATAGACAACGCAGTCCTGGTGCCCTATTCATATTAATTCATGAAAATATTTTTCGGGTCCTTTTGAAAAGTTAAGCGAGAAATCTTCATTTTAAAAACTCAAAGGTGCAGCCAATCGGGTTGTACGCGAAGGTGACGTGGACTACGTAGCCATTCGAAAGTGATGGTATATGCCATGATAATTTGTGTCTTTTATTAACATTGAGCAAACTGCTCGGAGATCAACTGAATCAGAAGTCGAATAGTTGCTCCAGTTAGAAGACTTTGAGTCTCCACCATGGAACTAACATGACTCATCGGCCTCATCGCCGCTGAAGCCACTCGACTGGTTTTCATTGGAGGTCATCACAACCCTAGAACACCATCCTCAAAATGTCCGGAATAAAGAAGAAATAAGCAAAATCAATAGTAGCGTCAAACCAAACCAATATATTTATTTGAAACGTTTGGTTTTGCCCGCGATGGAAGCGTACGTAGCAAAGTGAGGAGAACTTCAAGAATTTTTGCTAAGATTCCACCGTTTGGAATAAATTGTTCAACTGTCACTACTCAAAATGCCTCGCGCGCGCGAAAGCAGCTTTCTTGTATTCAATAAAATAAGTCCGTTAGCCCCCACCTTTGTGATCTGATATGGGTGTAAATGTAATGTGCACTCAACGATTAATGAAGGGCGGGCTAATGGAATCTATTAGATATAAAGCTGCTTTTCTACGCGCGAGCATTTATTGAGTTCCCAGACAACGGACCGTTCGGGGAATGACTAATTCTAAGAATAAGAAAATTATTTTGAGCTTTTTGGTGGAATGTTTTCACCTGTCATAAGACGAGTTATACAATCCATTGAATTCCACCTTAATTGTATCTTGACAGATATGCTTTTCGACCTCAACAGTAAGGCCGTCTTCAGTGTCTCGTACTTGACTCGACTCAGGTCGAGTCAAGTACAGATACTGGAACACTATTAGTCAGCTTGTCTGTCAAGTAATTCTAAAATCCTGAAATTTTCTCGCAAGATTCTGAATTTGGTTATGAGATGTTGGTTACCCACGATGCGTATTGTTGCGAGAAACAACAGAAATTTGACTTAAGACGAAGTTTATTCATATTGCAAAACATTATCTCTTGGCATCTGTCTGTACGAGCGACGTTCACCGTTGCTGTAAATAGTGTCCACTGAGGTGGCGTCTTCATTGATTTTATACAAGAGCCACCATTTTATACAAAAAAGGTTGATCCGACTATCCTAAATAATCTTTCTTCAAAGTGCAAAACTCAACCGTAAATAGCGCGTCGGAGGAGATTATGCAATATATTTGAATGGATGGAATTACTAACAGAACCAAGCTACCACAAACCCGATTTCACCGAATCAGTCCCTTTTCAAATTAACTCTTTCTTTCCATAAAATTGGTCCTGAGAAAAACAATTTTATTTTCCCAATCGCCTTTCAATAACTGTATTCAAACGCTTGTCGGCATCTTGCGTTGAAACTGTCACTCACTCATGGTTTTTCGCTGCCTCCACCATTTGTAATAAATTTTCACGCCTGCCACTGCTACCCTGGCTTCTCGTGCTGCTGTGTCCGTTCCGCTGCGTCAAATGTCGAACCGCTATTTGAGTCCCGATCAAAATGGCTCGCGCGACGGAAAGTAGCTTTCTTGTATTCAATAAATTAATCCGTTAGCCCCGCCCTTTGTGACCGGATATGGATGTAATATGTGCACTCGTAACGATTAATGAAGTTAATGGAATTACTAATTAGATAAAAAGCTGCTGATCGGCGCGCGCAGCCATTATCGAACTAATAGTTCGGCTTCGAAAAGTATTATTTGCCAAGGTGCCACTGCCTTGGCAAATTCTTCAGCGAACCTCGGGAAAATACACCAAAATAAATAAAAGATTTTAAAAATTACTTTCTATCGTGAAACAAATCAACAAGGCACGTTACATTTTTTAGCGAAAGTCCTGTTGGAAAACGCATCATAAGTGAAAAAAATGTTTTGCACTTTTTACAAGCATTTCGTCAAATCCAAAAAAAATGTACAAGAAAGGCAAATATTTTTAACGCTAATCACGCCATACTATAACACATGAGATTCAAAACAATTTACTACAATGGCGAAAAGTATATCTTTGTCGTCATTTTTCAACAAATTATAACTGAAAATCCATCTCAAACTTACGATCTGTTCTAAAAAAACCGTTCTTAAATTGACATTTTAATTTTATGCTTATTAAGAAAAACATATAATTTGTTGGTGGCAATATAGTTACTGCATTATAAATGTTTAATCCGCTCTTCGCAGAATCCCGATCAAAATGGCACGCGCGCCGGAAAGCAGTTTTCTTGTATTCAATAAATTAAGCCCGTAAATTTGAATGGATGGAATCACTAAAAGAAACCAACTACACGCCAAACGCCGATCCACCGAAACAGTCCATCTTTGTAATTAAACTTTTCTGTTCAGAAACTGATAGTCCTGAGAAGAAAATTTTTCCCCAATGCGCCTTTCCACAACTAACTGACACCACAATTTGTAATGTAATGTAATAAAAGCATCGCCACTGGCGGCACGGATCGCAACACTGCTATTTTTGTAGTCAACCCTTTCTTCATATAAATGCTGGTTATTTGAGGTTGAATGATCTGCAGCAACACACGAGGACCTCCACCATTTCCGTTGAAAAAGTTACCAGCGCCTCCGTTATGCTGTGTCCGCTTCGCTGCGATCGCTTTGATGCGTCTCTGCGTGAAATCTTGTTCAAACTGAGGATTAGATCCAAACCCGTAAGTGATTGATTTTGATGTCTGTGCTAGTGATGCATGTATGTGATTGGGGTTTACCTATTTCTAAACTTTTATCATTCATCATAATAAATAGTTGAAAATCTGTATTTTCAATTTGTCTAAGACGAGTTTGTACAATCCCATTGAATTCTACCACTTAATTGTATCTTGAAAGATATATTTCACCTCAACAGTAAGGCCGTCTTCAGTGTCTCGTACTTGACTCAACTATTTTCAAACAAATACAAAGAAGCGTTGACTCATCCTTGATCGAAAGGTAAAAAAATGAAAATCAATCGAGAAACGGCGGATATTACAGTTTAAAGTCTATCATATTTTCGCGACGGTCCCGATTTTCGCAATCGTAAAGTATCCCCAATATAGAAAAGATAGACGTAGTTCTACGTCAAAAATCGATAAACAATTAGATTTAGATTGGGACAAAACCTTAATTGCAAAAAAAAATTAAGCACCAAAACTTCCTAAGCTCCAAAAAAATTCTAATTTATGGAAGTTATTGGAAAGTCTCGTGAAAAAATGCCATTGCCATTGCTGTGAATTATAGAGCAAACCTGTTGAACATATTTTAAAATAATAGATGCGGATAATCCTCAAATCATCTGTATCCAATATATAGTAATATACCAGGTGACGAAAGATAATTATTTTGTCCTCTATCTACTCATGTGGATTGCATTATGGATTTGATGCAGGATGTTATCTTAACAGATAAGACAATATAAAGGTATATGCGACACATTAGGATTCAACTATTTTGATATAAATTGCCTAGGAATTAACTAAAATAATTTAAATTATTTATTATTTATGAGAAAGTGTTGACACAGTTGTCTCTGTGTCTTTGTCTCTGACAGGATCGACGATCTCGATAACAGAAATTGGTTTGATTTAGCCCTGCATAAGAGGTAAAATACCAGAAATTAATTCAAAAACTTATATGCAGAATACTTAGAACATACCATGCTCAGGTATTTCACTCAAACGAATAATATGTCACTACCTCGTTGCAATATGCTTGCGCTCAAAACTCTCGACGGTGTACAAAACGCGTCGAAGTCGGACGCTGCACTGCTGGGCGGCTACAAGACGGTAGACTAGCCAAGAATCAGCGCAGCAGCTGGAAGTGGCACTCTAACGGAGAGCAGCTAGGCGCAGCATCTCTTGAAGATGGCTGGAGAGATATTCGATCCGCCATTGGTAGCACCGCAACCGCTGCGCGCACGGTGCCCCGGAATCTATGACAAAAGGTCGAAAGGCAAAATGTCGAAAGGCAAAATGTCGAAGGACAAAAGTCGAATGGACAAAAGGTCGAAGGACAAAAGGTCGAAGGGACAAAATGTCGAAAGTACAAAAGGTCAAAGGGCAAAAGGTCGAAATTACAAATGTTTAAAATTGAAAAGCCATAGTATTGAGAACAATACAAAGCAAAACTATGATGTAGGTACCATCATCAGCGGTGACAATTGGCCAATAAGGGTCGACCATGTTTTTAACAAATTAGAATGTCTTAATCAGGGTTGTTAATCGTTAATTTATCGTTATCGCCGATAAAGTTGATTGTGATCAACGTTATCGGTTGCTACGATAACGATGAATCAACTGAATTATTATCGGAGTTCGATAATTTAACGTAAGTTAACTCGATAATTTTGCGATAATGGGGTCACTAGATTACGCGAATGAAGTTGGTGTAAAATTTTGACAGAAGCCGAGAATGAAATAAATTGTTTGCAGCTGGTTGATGAGAATTAATTTTGATTGAAGCGGGACACTCTAAAAATATTGCTTAATGCCTACTACTCTACGAAACGATGAGAAGTGAGGTGCTCTGTTGGTGGTTTAGAGTTTTTTTCACTATGCAGCATATATGTTACAATAAGAAGATCGCAAAAATTTGCAATACCCAGGCGGACTTAATTGTCTGAGACAGTGACACTTAAATTTAAATACGCTTTTAATGATAGAGCATGATGACTTTTCTTTGCTATTGCTTATCGTATTAGCAAGAATATTCACCTGGAATCGGAACCCCTCGGCAATATATTGGGATTCAAGTACTAGAAATTTATTTGATGCAGCGATCTGTTGTGGCGCATTCAAGGCAGCACCAATAACGAGTAAACATTCTCTCAATAGTTTGGTGGACTAACCTCGTCACCTTTTCAATATGATTTGGTTGGACTAAGCAGTTTAGTCTTTGAGTCATAAAATATTCATATAACTGGGTGCTCCGGATCTTCAAAACAGAAGTTTTGTTAATCATGCTAGATTAAACAAGTATGGGTAGACATTCAAAATGCTCTCAGATTCTCTACTATGATTATTTTTATTCAAAAATTAAAGTTTGATTTGGTCAATTCGGTGACCTCCTTGAATCCCAATTTAATTCCAGGATTTAAAGGCGTTTCTGAATATTGTAAGGCGATACAATATTTGTTAAATAGATATTGCAAATCCAACTTGTGAATATTTGTACTTTTAACTATAGTACATGTTACAGTTAACTCTATAATTATCGATAAATCAACGAATACTCGATAACGATAACGTTAGTTCAACGCTCACTTTATCGTCAACGAAGCATTATCGTAAAAGCGTTATCGTTATCGAAGTTGGCGTTAACTTAAGGACGATAATTTATCGATTAACAACCCTGGTTACCACAGACAGCCAAATTGAATTGTGCCAGATGCAGTGACATTATTGTTTCCTCTCTTCGTCCGAAGCGAGTTGTTGGCTGCAAATTTGATATTCTGCAATGTTTTATAGTTGTTAAGGTTGACATCAAATGGCCAAGTCTGATTTCCGTGTGCAGCGTAGGAAGAACAGAGTAAAGCTGTGGTTTGACCTTTTCCATGTTTTTCATCCACATATGACATGGAGCGAAGAAATGAAATGATATACGAGTTGTGTGTCACAATTTGCGTACCTAATTACTACTTGGGTTGAAACCGGAATTGGTGGTAGTGTAGGATGGACTTTTCCTGACTTTTTTGTCTCAGTAGTTATCTGCTTTTAGACATTGATGTGAAGGACACGTGCTCTGCTAAATACTGTCTCATTATGCTAACTCAAAGTTCTTACATTGATGTTGTTGGCTGATGTTGAAAATGATTTGTATGGGATGGGGGTTATGATCCATAGACAGCGTTGTACTCTTTTTGTCTGGGTTGAACTTGTTGTGTACTGTCAATCTTAGCTCGGCGTTCCGGCCCGACAGGCGTAAAACCACTCGGCATTGATTCTTGTTTCATGCGCACTTTTCTGAAAAATCAATCTTCTCAGTTACAAAGACGAACCGCCCAGGCAGAGTGGCAGCCACTCCATCACTTTGCAACTTTCATTAAGCAAACTTTTTCTGACGAGTTCATAAAACTCGAAACAAAGCTACTTCCCAAAGAAACATTCTGGTTTATTTCGGAATAAAACATCTGCGCTCGAGTTGCTCAAAAACTGCTGACTGAAGGAAAGGCAGTCAGGGCGACGTCTCTCGACTCAAAGAGCCGTATCAACTTTTGCAGTGGGTGCCAACTGGCACGAGATAACGAAAACACAACTTTGCATATCTTATTGGAAGAAAAAGTTTTCTGTTTTCCCCAAAATTAACACTTTTAAGGAGCTGCTCTCAGGTACCCTTGTCTTCACACCCGTTTGGTGCTGAAGTGTTCTTGAGAAGGATGTATACGATACTTGTGAAAATAGTTATCCAAATACATTCAAGTTCGCTTCCTCTCTCTCTCCCTTGTCTCATAGGGCGGTGTTACTTTGGAAGAACTATTTGGTTGGGTCCTTTGTGGGTGCAGAAGTCCGTTGCGCAGTAGAGAATTTAGAACTTTCATTATGATTGTTTGCAGTGTGTACGGTTTAAGTTGAATGACTTGTATCCAGCATTCGTTAACAAGGTAGATGAGAACATCAAGTTCATTTGGGTACATCCAGAATAAAATATTGACGCATTCATAGCATTGAGCATCAGCGTCAAGTCTTGCATATACATCGAGCAGATAACGCTTCGTATTGGTTGAGATCAATTGATTTAGTTTTATTCTAAACTAGTCGACCCGGGAGACGTTGTCCTGCATAGTAGGCAAAAATGCGCGTTGTGAAATTTCCATACGAATCTTAATTTAAGTATTAATCTTAAATTACGATTTACTCAACTTTACTGATGATTTACAACAGAGGAAACATCATATAAAACCGTCGGAAACGATAACGAACATATCTGCTGAAGTAATGAAGAAAATCCATCCAGCCGTTTTCGAGTTATGCGGATACGAACACAGACCATTTCATTTTTATTATATAGAAGATGAAAAAATGGTTGTAAATCAATTCAACTGTACTGATTTGAAATCAGATTTCTCTGCGAAACTAGATAAAGTGGACCCATCATGCCAAGAAATCCCTTTAAACCCTTGTGTTACATACACGTGTTAAGAGCACTGCCAACATTTATATTTAGCGAACCTCGAACGATTACTTGTCAAGTTGGATAACACAAAATCCGGCACATTATGTTGTCACACTGCACTGATGTAATACAAGTCAGTAATCGAGGAACGTCTTCATTCATCATGTTTATCAGCGATATGTTCTTAGCTCACCCACCTAGATGCAAATTAGATTATACTGATGACAGGAGCTTCAAATTTATTGAATCGTCTGGTGGATTCAAGATTATCAGGTGTTGCAATGCTTCATCTGCGATTTCTGAACATTGCGTATAGATAGACAGTATCCTCTTATTGCAAGAAAGTTAAATGCAATTTATAGGATCACTGCATAGTGGCTAAAATCGTGTTTTTAGCAGTGGTGGAAATCTGCGAACCTTACTCACAAAACAAGAAGTAGGCAATGCAAAAAAATCGCGAACATTTGTTTTGCCTTTTTCTTGCCTACCTACCTACTACTCGCAAAGAAAACAAAAAAACGAGCCCCGAGAATGTTCGTGAAGCTTCGCGAGTCATTCGGGTTAATTTGCTAAAAGTCATAAAACAACCTCGGAACTTAAGGTTCCCCCAAACACACGCGACGCGACAGTCGCGACGCGATTCTATCGCTTGGCGACAGCGATTCTGTCGCCGTTAGTATGGAAGTGTAAATAGAACATTGCCTGCAGCGAACCAACGATAGAATCGCGGCGACTAGTTGTCACCGTCGCGGCGATGTAATCGCTTAGGTCTGGGGAAGCCTTAAAGGCTCACTGATGTTCGAGCAAAAACACAATTGTTTATTGTTACTGTGTTTATGTCAAGTCAAATCTATCCAAATGTATTCGAAGTAATCACAGAAACTCGCGACCGTGTTTTTACTCCCGAACAAAATACAGCCCGGCTCTTTGTTTTTGCTCTGCCCGTACTCGCGAACAAAGCAAGTGCCAGAAAAATGCAGGCAGTAGGTTCGCGCGAGTATGGCATTTTTGGTAGGCCCAATTACACTCTTTTCTTACTCGTGAAGCAAGTATTTCCACCACTGGTTTGTAGTGCGATTATTCAATAGAACTTTTCCCGGGTAGAAGAAAACAGCAAAATAATATTAAATTTTACTATTAATATTTATTATTTATTTATTCAGACTAAGGCCGAAGTGGCCTGTGCGGTTAAGGGTATGCGATAACACACTTTTTCCTAACGAAACGAAACGAAATTTAAAATGTCTATGTTGATTCGGATCGAAACGAAACGAAATAAAGATTTCTTTCGATATTTCGAAACGATACGAAATCAAGGTTCATTTAATTCGAAATTTTTCGAAACGAAACGAAATTTTAATTTTTTTTCCGCGGAATTTTTATTAAATTGTTTTTACATTATGTACGCAATTCTGATTTCACTTTTTCGAAGTCGAATAACTGTTTTGCGACCAAAAGAGTCACAATAACAGAAAAGGAAATCTGTGATAAATCGCCACATTCTCGCCGCATATACCATTGGCGATAAGACAATACCCCAGCATTTGTGCCGCTTTCAAAGAAATTCATCGTGGAGCGTGTGTTCCCGAATCTGATCAATTTTATATCAGTTTTATATCAGTAAGTATATAAAAATAAAGAAATTGTGGGATTTTTCATATACGGATTCAAATTTCGTTTAAAACCTTAGTTCATTTAAGAATTATGTAATTATGCTAAAGCATACTTCATACTGTCTTGTCAGCGTGGACTAAGTATTGACTTAGTCAAAATTAGAAAATGAATGCTTAGATTTATTTTTTTATTTAGTGGGATACTCAATTATGTATCCACATCTGCCAGGCGTATACGCAGATAGAGAATTGATAATACTAGACCAACATTTGAAAGAGCGTATCAACCAAAATGTATTCCTTCTTATTCTTCGTCTACATATTTAGCATACATTTGCTCACTAGAAGAATCCTGTGCACCTTTCTAAAATGTACGAAGATATGTATTTCCAATTGAATTTAACAGACCCATAGTCTTATATACAATCAGCTCGACAAACTGAGCTATTGTCTGTGTGTTCTTGACATATGAGAACAGCTGTTATGGTCAGTATAAGCTGAAAGCAATCTTAAGTAATTTTAATGATCTTTCAACCCGTTCTGAATTTTATTTTTGCAAATTCCATGCGAAGATCTAGAAATGCCCACAAATCTGCAATGTTCCTTACATACAGCGCCGTAGCGTGCGGTTGGCCAGGTTGGCCTCCGCCAAGGGCGCAAGTCTTTAGGGGGTGCCGATTATGCTATAAGCAAAGGATTATGCTATAAGCAAAAGACAAATTATTTAGTTTAGGGTTGGTACAATGGTAGAGATATGTCTTATGACAAGTAAGAGAAATGTGGAATAATCTAGAGCAAGCCAAAAATATTGCCTTTTTTCCACATCAACATGTTATATGGATTTGTTTTAGTTTTGACTGCTAATCCGATTTCTCAAGGACTTCCGAAACCGGTTACAAGAGGGCAGTAGAAAAAAGAGAAAAACAAAAATATAATCAACCGTCTAAGACGAATTAAGTACTCTACATTTAATTCCACCAATTATTTTCGATATCTTTGCAAATACGTATTTCGACCACAACTGTGTGGTCGTCTTCAGTGTCTCGTACTTGACTCAACTTTACGACTCGACGACCACACAGTTGTGGTCGAAATACGTATCTGCAAAGATATCGAAAATAATTGGTGGAATTGAATGGAGAGTACTTAATTCGTCTTAGACGGTTGAATACATTCCACTAAAAGAGCTTAATATATTTTTCCGAAAAATATAATATTTAACAAGTTATTTGACAATCATGGATTTTGATTATCAACATTGTGTGAATCGGATTATTTAAAATTTTAGCTATTACATATTAGGGCCACCGAGGGATTTCCGGAGCCATAATGTTTGATAGCAGTGACTATTCGCGAAATGTAGAAGTTATTGAAGCAGTGCAGCATACATTTAAGGTGATTATAGAATGAAGCCCGTGGTGAATTTCAAATTCACCACACGTGTATCTACATACATTTCCAAAACCCCAAATCTGGCGTAATAGTTTTCGTGCAGTGCCGAAACTCAAATTATGATTGTTCAGCATAACTAAGCAAACGATCTATCATTATTTCAGCCCCATACGCGTTATGGTTCTTTCATCTCGTGCTCTTGAAAAAAATATTGGAAAAGCACGTGGTTTACAAAATGGCCGATTTCTGGCTTCATTCTATAATCACCTTAAGCGTTTTTGTATAGAAAATTCTATTACCCTTATGAACCATATCAGAGAAGAATAAGTCGCATGCAGATCACATCATTAACTCGGCGCGTCCTTGATGTGTCTATGCTGCATCGACTTGTACATGGATCTATTCACTGCAGCATTACTAGTGACCTCCAGTTTTGGTTTCCCATGCATGGTCTACGTCAGTTGGATCTATTCTACACCCCTAGATCAAGGACAAACCTGGGAAAAGCTGCACCTCGTTTATGCCAGACTTACAACGAGGGCTACAACGAAGTGGACATTTTTATGGAGCTTTCGCAATTTAAAAGGATTACTTGAAACTAGCAGCTTTGCTAAGCTTTAAAACTTTATTGTATTGTGGTCCGATTTTTGGGTAACCTTGTAGGACACTATACAATATATGAGATAAATAAATAACTTAATTAACTAAAAAAAGGACAATTCACACTCAAACTCATTGGTTTGAATTTATTCAGCTTTTTTAAGTGGACATCTTTAAAAGGTTACATTCATAATAAACCGATTGACAAAATTTAGAAGTGCCTTTTGTTCTTATATCCGGAAGTAGTGGTATGGATTTTTGTGTAATTTATAGTTCAGGTAAATTTCCCGGTTCTTGTTTTTTTTTTCATTTCTTCTTTTTATAATGTATATTGGTCCTGAGGTGGACGGCAATTCCGACCATTGAACAATTTTATCAACACAAATATGTACAGGAAGTGACTTCAAACTATCGACAGACACAGTCCTGAGTTAAAATTTCCTTGATCCAAACAGATCCGTTGGCGAATTCGACCACCAACCAATCGACACACCATACAGTTATTTTTGATTTAATTTGTCCTAACTGGGTTCAGTGGTCCAAAGCTACATTTTACTTGATCCAAATAGGTTCAATGGCAACTCCCGGCCACCAACCAACTCCAAAATATGGTTTTCCCTGATTCGACTAGATCCGGTAGAAACTCTGACCTTCAACCATCTCACCCCAGAGTGAAATTTTATTAGCTCTGTTTGGTCCAGAAGTGGTTTCAAAACACCGTCAGACCCACTCCAGAATCGGATTTTCCTTGACGCGAATAGGTCCGATAACGATTCCGATAATCGACCGACGCATTTCAGAGCTGGATTTTATTGACCCAACTAGACCCAGCAGTGCGTAGGCTCTGAAAAAAACCTTAACATTATTAATGAACTTCCAGCACGGCTCTAGAAGGTCGCTCAAATAACTTGTGAAATAATCAAAAAAAAGTATCACCAAATGGAAACAAATCTTAGATGGACATTCTGCAATTCAAATGAACTTCAGGTACAAAAGTTCTTGTCCTCTTCACAGTATTGAATGATGTTTAAAGCATCTTTAAACCATTAAACCTTCTAATTTCACTGTTCATGCATTTCAAATTGTCAAATTGTTGTTAAATTTTCCCATTTTTATAATCAAAAGAGGGGCGCCAAATCATGGTTTCGCCAAGGGCGCTAGCAGTCCACGCTACGGCTCTGCTTACATATTGTGCAAATAGTCAAAGAAGAGCTTCCCGAGCAAAGTCTGAAAACATGATGAGAGCATATAGAAAACACATTTTGATTTTGACATCAAATTGAAATCATAATTTGTTTCATCATGATTGATTTCATATTTTGATCCTTTGCTCTCATAGCAGGAATAGTTTTCGATTTGATGTCACAGTAAGGTTTTTCTGCTATACATTTTGTTATTTTAACCGTTAAAACGACCAAAAATATATCAAATTAAGTAATCATATTCGGCGATTTCACAACATCAAAACGAGTTATCGTTTTGCTCTCAAGCTTTGCTCGGGTTATTAGCTTGATTAACTGTACACATCGTAGTTGCTAATCATGATTGGCCGAGAAACAGCAAATATGCACAGCTCACCAATTAAATAACATTCTTGGGATACAAAAAAGTTATTCTTATTGTATACTTGCTTCGGTGTTTCCAATTCATGACCAATAATGATGCTGGTCACGTGCTTATAGTCAATTTAGGATTAGGAGAGGAAAATTGGTTGAACACTCATTGTTATAAGAGACCAAGGAATGCTCTGCATCTCCGTCAGCACTACGGGAAAGGAATCGTTGGTTAGTTGAGAAGGTAATTCTTGTGAAACCCCTTGGTGAGCGACAAAATATGTATTACGAAGTCATTTTGAAAACAAGAAGACGAAAACTGTGTTTCAAATCAATCCAACACAAGATCAATGTGTTTCGTTTAATAATCTTCTACAACACGATCGATCCCGCACTAAATAATTTTGTGCTCTTCAATGCAGACATTAGTTTTATCACTTCGCGTTCTCCCACACTAGCTGGCGTGATCAGCATCAACACAATCGATTGCACACTGGTTAAACAAATTTCTTCTACGCGAGGTAGATTTTTTTCACTTCGCGTTCTCCCGGACTAGCTGCCGTCCCATGACCAGCATCCACATGATCGTTTCCGCATTCATATAGAAGAAAACTACATACGAATTTGTCGACTAAGAATGAGGTTATGTAGTAAGCGTCAATAGGAATATTGTATAACCTAAAGTTTTGAAAACAACTTTACGATTATGTTCAGCGGCGCAGCCAAAATTTTTGATAATATAAAGTATGGTTTAAGCTTAAATTTGTTTCGAAATTCCGCGGAATTCCGTTAAATTTCGTTAGAAGCTAGTTTTTTCTAGCGAAATTTTTGTAATTTTACGAAACGAAACGAAATCAAGAAATCAGATTTCGCCATGCTCAAATTCCGCGAAATTCCGCGGAATTTCGTTTCGAACCACCTGAAACGAAATTTTTCGAAATACCGCATATGCTTATGTGCGGTATATAAGAGTCTTCTCCATTCGGCTCGGTCCATGACTACACGTCGCCAACCACGCAGTCTACGGAGGGTCCGCAAGTCATCTTCCACCTGATCGATCCACCTTGCCCGCTGCGCACCTCGCCTTCTTGTACCCGTCGGATCGTTGTCGAGAATCATTTTCGCCGGGTTACTGTCCGACATTCTGGCTACGTGCCCGGCCCACCGCAGTCGTCCGATTTTCGCGGTGTGTACGATGGATGGTTCTCCCAACAGCTGATGCAACTCGTGGTTCATTCGCCTCCTCCACGTACCGTCCGCCATCTGCACCCCACCATAGATGGTACGCAGCACTTTCCTTTCGAAAACTCCGAGTGCGCGTTGGTCCTCCACGAGCATCGTCTAGGTCTCGTGTCCGTAGAGGACTACCGGTCTAATGGGCGTTTTGTAGATTGTCAGTTTAGCACGGCGGCGAACTCTATTCAATCGGAGCGTCTTACGGAGTCCAAAGTATGTACGATTTCCAGCCACTATGCGTCTCCGAATTTCTCTGCTGGTATCATTTTCGGCAGTCACCAGTGAGCCCAAGTACACAAATTCTTCTACCACCTCGATTTCGTCACCACCGATGCCCACTCGCGGTGGGTGGCTCACTGGCTCATATTATCTTCTCTTGAACCTCTTCCTATCATGTACTTCGTCTTCGACGTGTTGATGACTAGTCCGATTCGCTGGGCTTCCCTCTTCAGTCTGATGTAGGCTTCCTCCATCTTCTCAAAGTTACGTGCCATAATATCTATGTCGTCGGCGAAGCCAAATAGCTGGACGGACTTATTGAAAATTGTACCACTCGTGTTAATCCCTGCTCTTCGTATTACCCCTTCCAAAGCGATGTTGAATAGCAGACACGAAAGACCATCACCTTGCCGTAACCCTCTGCGGGTTTCGAAGGGACTCGAGAATGCCCCTGAACCTCGAACTACGCACATCACCCGATCCATCGTCGCTTTGATAAACCGTGTCAGTTTATCCGGAAATCCGTGTTCGTGCATTAGCTGCCATAGCTGGTCCCGTTCGATTGTATCATATGTGGCTTTGAAGTCGATGAATAGATGATGTGTGGGCACGTTGTATTCGCGGCATTTCTGCAGTACTTGGCGAATGGCGAACACCTGGTCCGTGGTGGAGCGTTCGCCCATAAAACCCGCCTGGTACTGCCCCACGAACTCCCTTGCAATTGGTGCTAGTCGGCGGCATAAAATTTGGGAGAGTACCTTGTAGGCGGCGTTTAGTAATGTGATTGCGCGGTAGTTGCTACAATCCAGCTTATCGCCCTTTTTGTAGATGGGACACACGACACCTTCCATCCACTCCTGCGGCAAAACTTCCTCCTCCCAAATCTTGGTAATGACCCAGTGCAGCGCTCTAGCCAGTGCCTCACCACCGTGTTTAAATAGCTCTCCAAAATAATAACTGACTGACGCAAAAATAATAACTGACATTGCTCCAGCAAATAACTCATAAATAACTCATTTTGCCATTATAGTAACAAACCAATAGCAAAATATTTGAAGAAAAGAAAATATCAAAATCAGTTATCATTGATGTTGAAAAAGCAAATGATAAATGAATAACAAACTTTGCTATGATTGCAAAATGTGTTCTTCATTTGTTGTTCTGCGCTTTTTTACAAAAACATTTGAATGACCAATTTTACTATTATAACAAAACTTGTTGTTGGGATGCTATTTTATGTTATTTATGAATAACATAAGAATAACAAAATCTGATATCACAGCAAAATTTGCTATTGTTATGTTATTTGTTTGTTATTCACCTCTACCAAGGTTATAATGCAATTTAGTGTAATGGTGACTTCCAGACATTTCATTGCGCTTCATTGGAGGTATTCAGCTTAATGATCAATCCCCTTCAAAATGAGGTATTTTTTTACGCTGAACACTTTCAAATAAACGCATTACTTTACTGATAAAATGCGCGTAGTCATCAGCTGCCTCCATCTGGCTCAAACTGGCTACATTTTTGCATCGACGCATTGCCGTTCAAAATCTGTTACGCCTTTCTATAAATTATCACGCTGGTTACAATTTTTAGTAGCCTACATATTCAATAGCAAATTTTGTTTTTCTTAGGGAAATTTCAAAGGAAATGTACCCGAGGAGAGGTGAATAACAAACAAATAACATAATAATAACAAATTTTGCTTTGATAACAGATTTAGTTATTCTTATGTTATTCATAAATGTAAGAAAGAGCAGAACAACAAATGAAGAACACATTTTGCAATCATAGCAAAGTTTGTTATTCATTTATCATTTGCTTTTTCAACATCAATAATAACTGATTTTGATATTTTCTTTTCTTCAAATATTTTGCTATTGGTTTGTTATTATAATGGCAAAATGAGTTATTTATGAGTTATTTGCTAGAGCAATGTCAGTTATTATTTTTGCTATTTTAGCAACTATATCAAACAAACTAATATCAGATTTTGCTATTCAGTTATTCATATATTAATAGTAAAATTTGATAATATTTTGCTGTTATCTTCTACCCGCGTAGTGGAAAATGCAAAGAATTTCCCGTGAAAATCCAAATTCTGTAGGCATTCAGACAAATTTGCCGAGAAAACTTCAACAAAACTCGCATGGACATCCAAGAAAAAGATATCAAAATATATTCCACCGCGAGAATTCCGAAAAAAAAATCCAAAAAGTTCCGTGTGTAAAACTCAAAGAATTTGGAACAGAAATTAGAAAAATATATTAAGCTCTTTTAGTGGAATGTATTCAACCGTCTAAGATGAATTAAGTACTCTCCATTTAATTCCATCAATTATTTTCGATATCTTTGCAGATACGTATTTCGACCACAACTGTGTGGTCGTCTTCAGTGTCTCGTACTTGACTCGACTCGTACTTGAAGTCGAGTCAAGTACGAGACACTGAAGACGACCACACAGTTGTGGTCGAAATACGTATCTGCAAAGATATCGAAAATAATTAATGGAATTAAATGGAGAGTACTTAATTCGTATTAGACGGTTGAACAGAAATTAAATAAAAATAATCCGTGTAAGTTTCGAACAATTCGCTAGAAAAGAAATCGAATTACTCCACGAGCAAATCCCGAAGAGTTTGGCGAGGAAGTTCTGAAGAATTTGCCGACATTTTTCGAAGAATTTCCCAAATAAATCCCGAAGAATTTGCCGAGAAAAATGAAACAATTTTCCGAAGAAATTTCAAATAATTTGCTGAAGAAAGTTCGAAGAATTTACCGAGGAAATCTTGTCTAGTCTAGTCTAGTCTAGTTTACACATACATTCATTTATTTAGTTTACATCTAAACAGATAACACTGAATCAACAATTTGACGCCACAATACACGGTTCGAGGCCGCATCTCTCCATCCTCGGATACGCCCCACGCTCGCCAAGTCGTTCTGCACCTGGTCTGCCCATCTCGCTCGCTGCGCTCCACGCCGTCTCGTACCTGCCGGATCGGAAGCGAACACCATCTTTGCAGGGTTGCTGTCCGGCATTCTTGCAACATGTCCTGCCCATCGTACCCTTCCGGCTTTAGCTACCTTCTGGATACTGGGTTCGCCGTAGAGTTAGGCGAGCTCATGGTTCATTCTTCGCCGCCACACACCGTCTTCTTGCACACCGCCAAAGATGGTCCTAAGCACCCGTCTCTCGAATACTCCGAGTGCTTGCAAGTCCTCCTCGAGCATTGTCCATGTTTCATGTCCGTTAGGGTGGCTCAAATTAGTATGGGAAAAACTTTTTTCAATTTTTTTGATGGGCCGCGCTCTTATTCGCTTCTATTTGATGCCCTGATGCTCTGGACAAAATTTCAGCCAAATCGGTCAACGTTTGGGCGGTGCTAAACTCGTTGGAAGTTTATATAGAAAAATGTATGCAGAAACATCCAAAAACAGTGAATTGCAGTTGGATGGCACAACTGACGACGAAGAACTATGACACTCATTCAGATATTGAAGAATTTAATACAGATTGTTATGCAGAAAACCGCGAGAAGATTAGAGTTCGCCCGGCTAAGTTATTAGCATTTCTCTGAAGTGGGGTTTGAGCAAATTTCGTTTCTTTTACCTTTGAAAAGAAATAAATTCACCCCTACAACACTCCAGTAAAATGCTAATATCTTTGCGTAATAAACTCTAATCTTCTCGCGGTTTTCAGCATAACATTCTGTATTTAATTCAACAAGAACTGAATGAGTATCATGGTTCTTGATCGTAAATTATGCCTTCCAACTGCAAATCACTGTTTTTGGATGTTTCTGCATACATTTTTTCATATAAACTTCCAGCGAGTTTAGCACCGCCCAAACGTTGACCGATTTGGCTGAAATTTTGTCCAGAGCATCAGGGCATCAAATAGAACCGAATAAGAGGGCGGCCCATCAAAAAATTTGAAAAAGTGTTTTTTGAGCCACCCTAATGTCCGTAGAGGACAACCGGTCTTATTAGCGTCTTGTACATGACACATTTGGTGCGGTGGCGAATCTTTTTCGACCGCAGTTTCTTCTGGAGCCCGTAGTAGGCCCGACTTCCACAGATGATGCGCCTTCGTATTTCACGACTAACGTTGTTGTCAGCCGTTAGCAAGGATCCGAGGTAGACGAATTCCTCGACCACCTCGAAGGTATCCCCGTCTATCGTAACACTGCTTCCCAGGCGGGCCCTGTCGCGCTCGGTTCCGCCCACAAGCATGTACTTTGTCTTCGATTCATTCATCACCAGTCCAACTTTTGTTGCTTCACGTTTTAGGCGGGTGTACAGTTCTGCCACCTTTGCAAATGTTCGGCCGACAATGTCCATGTCATCCGCGAAGCAAATAAATTGACTGGATCTGTTGAAAATCGTACCCCGGCTGTTACACCCGGCTCTCCGCATGACACCTTCTAGCGCAATGTTGAACAACAGGCACGATAGTCCATCACCTTGTCTTAGTCCCCGGCGCGATTCGAACGAACTGGAGTGTTCGCCCGAAATCTTCACACAGTTTTGCACACCATCCACCGTTGCTTTGATCAGTCTGATAAGCTTCCCAGGGAAGCTGTTCTCGTCCATAATTTTCCATAGCTCTACGCGGTCTATACTGTCGTATGCCGCCTTGAAATCAACGAACAGATGGTGCATTGGGACCTGGTATTCGCGGCATTTTTGAAGGATTTGCCGTACAGTAAAGTTCTGGTCCGTTGTCGAGCGGCCGTCAACGAAGCCGGCTTGATAACTTCCCACGAACTCATTCACTAATGGTGACAGACGACGGAAGATGATCTGGGATATCACTTTGTAGGCGGCATTACGGATGGTGATCGATCGAAAGTTCTCACACTCCAGCTTGTCGCCTTTCTTGTAGATGGGGCATATAACCCCTTCCTTCCACTCCTCCGGTAGCTTGATGATGAGTTCAGCTCCGATACGATCCTTACCAACTGCTTTATTGGTCTTTAGCTGTTGGATGGCATCCTTAACTTCCATCAAGGTGGGGGCTGGTTGGCTTCCATCGTCCGCTGAACTGACGTAGTTATCTCCTCCGCTGCCTTGACTTTCACTGCCTGTACTATCAGCGCCATTCAAATGTTCCTCGTAGTGCTGCTTCCACCTTTCGATCACCACACGTTCGTCCGTCAAGATGCTCCCATCCTTATCCCGGCACATTTCGGCTCGCGGCACGAAGCCTTTGCAGTGGTGATCTCCAGGTGTACCGATACGTAAGGCTGTGTTGGAAGTAGGTGCTGCGAATGGCCATATTCTTGGAGGCAGCGAAATCAATTAGACGTAGGCCGTTTTCGTTCGTCAGCCGGTGTGCGCTGAACTTCCTAATAGTCGGTCTAAACTACTCCTTTTGTCCAACCTGAGCGTTCAAATCTCCTATGATGATCTTGACGTCGTGGCTTGGGCAGCTATCGTACTCACGTACCAGCTGCGCGTAGAATGCGTCCTTATCATCATCAGTGCTTCCGGAGTGTGGGCTATGGACGTTGATTATGCTGAAGTTGAAGAACCGGCCTTTGATCCTCAACCTGCACATTCTTTCATTGATCGGCCACCACCCGATCACGCGCCTTTGCATATCGCCCATTACTATGAAAGCTGTTCCCAGCTCGTGTGTGTTGCCGCAGCTCTGGTAGATGGTACGATTACCTCTAAACGTTCGCACCATTGATCCCTTCCAACAAACCTCCTGCAGCGCTACGATGCCGAATCCACGGTCCTTGAACACATCGGCGAGTATGCGTGTGCTCCCGATGAAGTTGAGAGATTTGCAGTTCCACTAACCGAGTTTCCAATCGCTAGTCCCTTTTCGTCGCAGTGGTCTTCGCCGATGGTTCCGGTCCGTACTCTCTTGTTGATTGTTCGTTGCGTGAGTTTTTTTTTGGCTGGCTTGCAGGGCCTGACACCAACCCCCCTGAATTTCCGGAGGACCATTCCTCCTTATTTCCGGTGGACCATGGTGCACAGTTTCACTTAGAGTCCCTCGCTGGCACTCGGACGATGATCAGCCGCCCCTAACATGGAGAACAGACGCTCAATAAGATTTGCACCTCCGGATAGGAGCAAACTCCCCCTTCCCTGTCAGCATACGACCATTGTTCCCACCGGGGTTGGTTACCCGATCTTCCCTAAGGTTGCTCGTATCCCGACCAGCACCGCGAGGAGGTATGGATAGGAGTTGCTGGGTAAGAGGCTAAGGACCGCGAGATGGGGTCTATTTTATTCCTTCAGGTACTCGAAGTACCAATGGTACGCTTTACCCAGCATTTGCCGTGCCAGATGATACTTTAATTTTGTTTGAATTGCGTAGCTCTTAATAGATTTATGCTGATCTCGGATCATTCCATGCGATGTGGTGCAAAAAAAATTAAAGTCTAATAAAAATTCGGACTACGGACTACTGTTACAATTTCTGAAAAGTTTCTAAGAAAACCTGAAAAATTTCGAAATATTTTCCGAGGATATCTCAAATAGTTAGACATGAAAATTTTGAGGATATTTTTCAGCAAAAATTTATTAAATTTTCAAATTTCAATTTGACAAAAAAAAATCTTAAAAAATTATAATAACAAACTTTTTTGAACAAACAAGAACAAACTATTAGCCGCACTGTGTCAACAAATTAAAATAACAGACGTTTCCTCGTAGTGTCTTGTTTTAAATGTCCAAGGTGTGCCCCATTACGGGTAATCACTAGGTTTCATAAAGCTTTCAGTCCATCAGTCAAATCCCACAAATGTATTTATTTTTCCGTATTGCATTTTTGCCTACAGCAGTTTACCTGCTGTTGTATTCAAAGCCTATTTTTTCAGGATTCCGATCCTATTTTAGCACATTCAATAAATTTGTGCCATGTGACACCAGCTGTATACACTCAACCCTCTTTTTACGTCACATATTGGGGGACGTAAAAAGAATTTGATCGGTTTTTTGCCTAATCCGCCTTTATAAACAGCTATTACGAACGACATTAAAGGTAATACGACTCGACACAATCGGCAACGACCTAGGTGACGAATAAAGGATGGTGATTGGAAGCTTGGAAGACGGAACTGCATGTCGCTAGGCTTCGCAGGTTGCGACAGGATAATCTACGATGAATTACATCCCCGCAACTTCGACTTCGTAGCGCTGCAGGAAATCTGCTGGACAGGACAGAAAGTGTGGAAAGCGGGCATCGAGCGGTTGCCTTCTACCAGAACTGTGGCACCACCAACGAGCTGGGAACCGGCAGCCAATCAACGCAAGATTGTGCAAGCTGATGATGAAAGGCCTTTTCTCCAATTATAGCATCATCAACGTGCACTGCCCACGCAAAGGGAGACCCGACGACGAGAATGAAGCGTTCTATGCACAACTGGGGCAGACATACGATGGATGCCCACTGTAGGACATCACAATCGTCATCGGCGACATAAACGCTCAGGTATGTAGGGAGGAAATGTACAAACCGGTGATCGGACCGGATAGTCTGCATACCGTATCGAGAGGCAACGGCCAACGATGCATAAATTTTACAGCCTCCCGCAGAATGGTAGTCCGAAGCATTTTCTTCCCGGCAAAAACATCCACAAGGCCACATGGAGAAACGGAAAACCAAATCGACCACTTCCTAATCGATGGTAAATTCTTCTCCAACACCACAAACGTCCGCACCTACTGCAGTGCGAATATTGAATCAGATCACTACCTCGCTGCAGTATGCCTGCGCTCAAAATCTTGACGGTGTACAATACGCGTAGAAGTCGAACGAACGTAGACTTGCCCAAGACTACGTGCAGCAGCTGGAAGTTGCACTCCCAACGAAATAGCAGCTGGGCGCAGCGTCTCTTGAAGATGGCTGGAGAGATATTCGATCCACCATTGGTAGCACCGTAGCAGAGAATTGACTGGTATGACGGCGAATGCGAGCAGTTAGTGGAGGAGAAGAATGCAGCATGGGCGAAATTGCTGCAACAGCGCACCAGAGCGAAAGAGACACGATACAAACGGGCCCAGAACAGACAAAACTCGATTTTCCGGAGGAAGAAGCGGCAGCAAGAAGATCGAATCTCTAGCGAGATCGAATCTCTAGCGAAGCCCATAATGTTGTAAACCTTCAATTTTTGAACAAAAACTTTAGTCTCAAGGAGTTGATCGACCAAAGTACCATGCGTCCCCATATGCTTTTTTGCTTTTATATGATGAGCATGTTTAAAAATGTTGAGAAGAAAAGAAATAAATCTCCAAAAATAATGGATTTACGATCCATTGTATTATCCATAACGCTATAATCTCATCCTTGACCTGATACAAAGTGTAACACTAACAGGTTTTCGTGTCCAATAAAATAAACAAATTACGAACTTGGCTCAGGAGAGCTATTGCTTCAGATTTTGTGAAACAAACCGTGCGTCCTTCCATTTTTAGGGGGATTGTTATCTGTGCTGAATTCCGCCAAAGAAGCGCAATAGCTCACTCACAAATGTCTGTAAGTCTGATAATAGGACTATTAAATAAAACGCGTTTAAACACGATCTAAGCTACTGTCCATTGGTAGCACGTAGTCAGCTGCTACCATCCCGCTGGAACTGGCGCAGAACTTTTCTTCAGGGATCATAATTTATTTATGAATCACACACCGAAGTCACACCGCTGATTTATAATTTACCACGCCGCCGGTCACAATAATTTCCCACAGAAATTTCGAAGAATTTGCTGAGGAAATCCAAAAGAATTTCCCGAAGAAATTTCGAAAACAATTTCCGAGGAAATTTAGAAAAAATCGCCAAGAGAAAATCCCGAAGAGTTTGCCGAGGAAAAGGGCTTTTCCTTTGCCCTTTCAAAAGGGAGTCTTCCATACAAATCAAACAGAAATGTCTACATAATTCGAGAACTAATCAAGCAATCTGAACCAAATTTGGTGTTGAAGGTTTTTGAAGACAAGAAAATTGCAAATGTAAAAAAATCAGTGCAAGTGTTAAATATTTTTTTAAGGAAATCTCGAAGAGGAGATTTCGAAGATTTTGCCAACAATTTTTTTTTTAAATTGCTAGAGAAATTTTAATTATTTTTCTGAGGAAATTTCGCAAAAACTGCTGAAGAAATTTTGAATAATTTGCCAAGGAAATTTTGAAAAATTTCCCAAGGAATTCCAGAAGAATTTGCCAAAGACATTTTGAATGATTTACCGACGTAATTTTGAAGGTTTTGCAGAGATAATTTTGAAGAATTTACCGAAAAAAAAATGAATATTTTGTCCAGGAAATTTTGAAGACTTGCCGAAGAAATTTCGAACATTTTGTCGATGAATATTTGCGAATATTTGCCATAGCTTTTGCATGTTGAAAAATTTGTTGATTAAATTCCAATAAATTTCCCAGCACGAAAATCTAAAAGAATTTGCCTAGGAAAATGAGAATAATTTACCGAAGATTGCTAATATTTTGCATAGGAAATTTTGAGGAACTTGCATAAAATTCTGAAGAATTTGTTGAGGAAATTTCGGAGATTTTGATGAAATATTTTTAAACATTTTGTCATTTTGCCGGAGAAATTACGAATAATTTGCTAAGGAAGTATAGAAGAACTCGCCGAAAGTTTTTTGAAGAATTTGCCGAAAAAAATTTCAATTATTTTGCAGAAGAAATTTTGAATATTTTGTCGAGGAAATTTCAATAAATTGTTTATGAAATTTTGATGTATTTGTCGAAGAAATGTCAAATAATTTGCAGAGAAAATTTTGAAGAATCAGTTGAAGAATTTTCAATTAATACAAAGTATTTACAGAAGAAATGTCGAATAATTTACGGCGGAAATTTTGAATAATCAGCTGAAGAAACTTTGAAGAATTCACCGAAGAATTTCCCAAAGAAATTTAGAAGACTTTGCAGAGCAAATTTCGAAAAATCGGTTGATGAGATCTGAAGGGATTTACCGAATAAATTTCTTTACCGTATTTACCGAAGATACGTCAAATAAATTGTCGAGGAAATTTTTTATAAATTGTAGATCAAATTTCAAAGCATTTCCCAGAAAAAATCCTAAAGAATTTGCTGAAGAAATTTCGAATCTTTTGTCGAAAACATTTAAAAAAAATTGGCTACGAAATTTCGATGTTTTTGCCGAAGAAATGCCGAATAATATTCAGAGGTAGTTTCAAAAAGTATGCATGAGAAGTTTTTCTTTGGAAATGTTACGTTTTTTCATAAAATTAAGTTGATAAAAAGGTAATCAAAAAAGGGAATTGGTTTTTAAATTTTATTTTCAATGTCTGGTAATTTTTTTTTGCATTATTGAATGTTTTGCTTGAAGAAGGGGCGTTTGCCCGAATATCATTCGACCGAATGCTATTTGGCCAAAGACCACTAGGCCTAAAGTAGTTTGGCCGAACAGACCATTATGCCGAAAGTCATTTGGCCGAATAGATCATTTGGCCGAATAGGACATTTAACCGAATAGCACATGTGGGCATTTAGCCGAATAGAAAATATGGCCGAATTGGACATTTGGCCGAATTGGACATTTTACTGAATATTTAGGACATTTGTCCGAATAGGGCATTTGGTCATAAAGGACATTTGGCCGAATAGGTTATTTGGCCAAACAGATCATACGGCTGAATAGTTCATTTGACCAAACATGTCATTTGTCCACGCAGGACATTTGGCCGAAACGTGAGAAATGAGGAGTGATAAGTGAAACGTCTCACTTCTCATTTCTCACTGTAAAAAGTGAGAAGTGAAAAGTGAGTAGTGGAACGTCTCACTCATTTTCCACAGTGAGAAATGAGAAATAAGAAGTGAGATGTGACGTCTCATTTCTCACTCCTCATTTCTCATTTCTCACTTCGCGCTACTAACTTTTAACAGTAAGAAATGAGAAATAAGGTGTGAGATGTGAGATGTCTCATTCCTCATTTCTCACTCTGAAAAGTGAGTACTGTGAAATGAAAAGTTAAACGTCTCACTTCTCAACGGCACAGTGAGACACTTATCACTTTTTACAGTGAAAAGTGAGAATATAGAGATGGGCGTTCAAATCCGGAACCGTAATAATGATCCGGATCTTTGAAGCAAGGATGTTAACGATCATTCAGTAATTTGCGTTTGAACATTTAGTAGTTGAAGCTGAAGCTGAATTTCAAAACATGTTGTATGGTGGACTTCTAGTGCTAAGGTTTTTCTACAACTTTGCCTAATGGTTTGTTATTAGAATTCAACTAATAACGGATCTAGAGCGCTAGTTGCAGTAACTGAAACTAAATGATTGGAATTTTGTTATCGTTTAGTCTAAGTTACTGAAACTATAGCTATAACTCCGTTAATAGTGGAATTCAAACAACGAACCACTAAGAAGAGTTGTAGAAAAACCTTCACACTAGAAGTCCACCATAGAACATATTTTGAAATTCAGCTTCTGGAATGTGTTATTGACAAACTACTAAATGATCGAACGCAAATTACTGAATGATCGTTAACATCCTTGCTTTGAAGTGAGTGAATGATTCGTAGATCACTTTTTAAAAGATTCGGTTCACCAGATCACCAAATGATCTAACCATTTGCAAGAAAATGACAGAATAACATGTTTAATGAATGTCCTCCACACATGCTATGCATGCTTGTAAGCGAGAGAAGGGTGTAATTATTGTCTGTACGGGTCAAAAGCGTATTCCTGCATGACAACCGTTTCACCATTCTGCATTCTACTTACGTTATGTTCCAAAGATCCGATCCGTATGAAAGATCCGGATCATTAGACTGAATGACCCAGATCTGATCCGTTCAATGAAGTGATCCGTTTTGCCCATCTTTTCAGAAATGAGAATTGAGTGGTGAGATATCTCACTTCTCACTCCTCATTTCTCAGTTTTCAAATAACCTATTCGACCAAATGTCCTGCTCGGCCAAATGAAACGTTTGGTCGAATGTCCTATTCGGCCAAATGTCCTATTCGACCTGTTGTCCTATTTGGCCAAATGTCCATCTCGGCTGAATGTCCTATTCGGCCAAATGACCTTTGCGGCCAAATCACCTTTTTGTAGGGTTCACTCTGTGATATGTCACTGATGAAGCCGGATCTACAGATGGTAAAATGAAGTATTCAACTTAACGGTTGCTACGGCAATAACAATAACTGAAACGACGCAGTAGTCGGTAATAAGAATTGGCAGTTAGTTATCAACCAAAGCCAAATCTGGGCGTTTCTCAGCGAACCTAATTCTCTAATGTTCTAGTCGGTACTCGGATCACATTGAAGGATTAAAGGCCGAATCAGATCTTACACTTTTCAGCTACATTTCCTATTCGCCGAAATGACCTTTCCGGTCAAACGATCATTGAATTCACCTTATGGACAAATGTACACAATGGACTCACAATGAGATGGACTGGCAACGACAACGATAACAAATTATTGACATCTAAAAATAGATTCTGTACAGCAGATCACGGCACAGTAGCGGTTAAGAAGACCGAGTGCCAACTATAGATAGTAGAATCTATAGATGAGCGAAAGCATGGCTGAGTCGATTTTTTTGCCCGTGCACACGCCCATATGACGTCACAGCCCTTAACGTTTCCATTGAAATCGTGACGTCATGCTCGTTTGGAGACACGTTTGAAAGTTCGTTTGGAGACAGAGGATTTATCTTCGCTCATCTATATATTCCACTATCTATAGTGCCAACCAAATAAATACACGAGTAAAAAAATGCTTTCGACCGAATGGGTTTCTGCCAAACGACCATTTCCCGTTTTGTTCACTTAGCCCACAAATCTGCTCTACAAGAAGAAACGATCGTACAACGTTTGATCATAGCTATTGTTGTTGTTGTTATTGCAATAAGCAAATTTTCAAACTTTTATTCCGTAAAAATGTAATCTGTCACAGAAGCCATGATGTTTACTGTCAGTTATTCGACTTCTAAAAAGCTCATATTCGTGCTTAGTTTGAAATAGAGTTTTCAAACGTTTGATCAATGATTTAAAGAAAAATTATTCAAACATATGAATCATGATGAATATGAAAAACTTTACAATTTTCAGTTTCATGTATTCAGCTAATTGTTCAACATATATTTCTATATAGATAGAAATGTAAACGTATTGTTCATGAACAATCTGCAGATACATAGCTGAAAGCGAAACAGTAGCTAGCTGTTAACAATGTTTGATAAATTGTCTAATCAATACCTCGTATACTTTTATTAAACCTGAGTTCGCTGATGACCATTTGAGGCTACTGATTGTTTCTTGGGAATAAAGATTCACCGTGAACTTGTTGTTAGGCAGAATAAGACAAGGGAACCCCCTCATAAAGAATGACAAATACTTGAGTTCCCTTTTACTCTATTCACGACAGGCTACTGACTGATACTTCTGACAGTAGCTGCAGTTCTCTTTATTTCAACAACCAACCAACAACAACTCTTTATCTTTATATACAACCATCAACGACAATATTCCTTAATCTATACTAAAGAGCAACTACAAGTAACCGGCGCCCGCTTCTTATCCATCTACGAAGTACTGCGAAGCGTCGCACACTACCTGATATTCCAACACTTATCCTGTAGATTATCAAGCTATCCTCCTTGCCGGAGTGGCTTCTACTAGAAGTGGAACTTCCTCGGCTATCCTGATTCATCAGCATTGCCACACAAGATACATACTCATGCAATGGCGGGCATAGAAAAGCTTTCAATTAATAACTAAGGAAATGCTAATAGAATACTATGTTGAAAAGGATACCAAGTTCCAGTTGGAACTTGTAGAGTCAGTAAAGTCAGTAGAGTAGTAAATGCTGGAATATGAAAGGCGTGCCATCCAAATAGATCTGCTTCCTAATCGGACACCCACTATGCAATAAAGCTGATTTCAATACAGATGCCGAACGATTTGCGGTTTAACCCACATCACAAACATATCCCAAACCAATTTTCGATCTATTCTCTCAGTTAGCAACAACTGGTCACGACATGACGAAAATCCGAATCGGGATTGACCTCGAAATGCTGTGTCATAGTTATTATTATTTTTTTTGTTTGGTCAACCCATTCTTCAACTCAACCAGCATAAATCTTTTCCGTTCGATGATTTTCCTTATGCCAGCACGAAATAACCGTTTCGATTCCACTTGCTTTCGTTTTGATAAATATACCTCCATTCTTTGCACCACAATCACCCTTTCTTCCACGGAAGGTTTAGCCATCATCATCGTTTTACCGCGCACGGTGCTGAGGTATCTCCGTCAGCCACCGAAGAAAAAGAAAACAGCATCAGAAGCAATACAAACATAACCGTCACCATCGTCCCAATAATAATGATTGTGTCACGTGCAATCTACCCCATTTTGTAACGGGAGTACACAACATTCCAACAAATGATGACATAAAGCGAACTGGTTCGAGGAACGGGACCATTAGGAATCGCCGCAATGGAGTTACCAAAATAGGATATTGAATGTCGTTTTTGGGTTGGTTAGGCTGAATTATGGTTCATGACTAGTAGTGCAGCATCGAGCCCACACAAATTATCGGGGATTAAATTATAATATTTTTAGCAATTAGTAAGTATTCCATAAAAAAACTTCGAACCAATTAAATAAAATATTTGATAAGAATTCTTCAAATATTGTTGCCTATTTCATGCCACATGAGCAAAATAGTTTTAAATCATTCAAGGATTCGATTTAAATTCTTCAACAAATAGAATCTAATGACCCGAAAAATATTTTTCAGGATTCACGTCGAGTCTTCCAATACTCGATTCAAATATACCAGGGAGTTGTTTCAAATCCCACAAGGATTCACATCGAGTTCCAGAAGATTCGTTTGTGTGTGCACGAGAATTTGCATTGAGCTTTTATAAAACTTTTTTTTTTAATCTTTATTAATGATGTTTTTAGCATCAATAAAACTGAAAATACAATAAAATAGTAAAGGAAATGCTGCTTTTCATAAGATTATTATAAACAACTTCACGGAAATAGGAGCGTTTTCTACTAGTGGAAACGTTCCTAGAGTTTCTGATTCTGCCATCGTCCAACAACACATATTGATTTGTACACACTCTTCACCGATAATGACTGGTGTGCATCGTTTACTGCTGGAAGCTGACAGTCCGCACTGCAGAGCGGTGGGTGGATGAAAGGGACATTGTGCTACTCCGAAACCGCAACAACATCAAATGGTTTCAAGGTTTGAAATTGCACCCACCGCTGGCTGGTGCTGGTTTTCACTCGGAGCAATCGATTCCAACCTGATGAGATAGATTCCCTTCCTACCACCACTATACAAACCGAACCAATTGGCAAACCATCAATGCACCCGGCAGCAAGCGTGGCAGAATAGACAGCCAGTGTCGATCGACACCCTCTTCTATTAGTGCGTGAGCGTGGCTTACAAACATGGCGGTTCCTTCCTCCTTTTCATAGGACACCACTTAGGAGGACTTCTTAGTGTTTAGTATTGGATGCACCACCAGTACAGTTGTTACTCGGGAAGTGATGATGAACATGAGAAATATTTTGATCGTATAAATTGAATATTCTTTTCTCATGAATAACATTGGTTTTACAGTTTATGTTACAATTCTTGACCTGACAAAACTGAATTAGATAGTTTACGAACTATTAACTCTTCAATAAAATTCAAGTAAAAGACAACTCATCCACTCTTCATAATAATTTAACAAAATCTAAAAAAAATAGTTATATGTAATTGAAATGCTCGAGACCGATCCTAACCGCATTCCAAACAAATTCTGGAATCAAGACATTTTCTTACAGGATAGGAGACGAAATTCCACAGGTTTAAGACGGCAAGATTCGAGAAGAATAATCGTAAAATATGAGACAAACCTCACATGATTCAATACAGGATTCGATTCAAATGAATCCTCGACCTATTCCAGAGGAATTAAAGAATTTATCTGGAACCAAGACATTATATTAATGCTGTAAGGCAGCGGCTCTCTACCTCAACCTTTTTCTTGAGAGGTACCCCTTCAAACTTTTGCATTAATTGAGGTACCCCCTCTTGAAAGTAGCCTTCCGCAGCTCTTGATAAGAGGCTTTCGAGTCTATTGAATGGCGGCTTTTGAGTCACTTAAAAGGAGGTTTCCTTTGCATCAGAAAAGGACGCTTCTGAGCCTATTGAAAGAAGAATTCCGAGCTTCTTAAAGGGAGGCTTCTGATCCTCTTGAAAGGAGCTTCTTAATCTCTTGAAAATATGCTTCCGCACCTCTTGATAAGAGGCTTCTGAGCCCCTTGTAGAGACGCTTTCAAGCATTTTGAATGGTGTCTTTTAAACTACTTAAAAGGAGGCTTCCTTTGCATCTTTAAAGGATGCTTCTGAACCTCTTGAAAGTATGCTTTGAACCCTCTTGGAAGAAGCCGAGCTACTTGAAGGGAGGCATCCGAGCCTCTTGAAAGAAGGATTCCGATTCACTTGAAAGTAGGCTTCGAGCCTTTTACGGCTTTCTGCCTCTTAAAACGAGGATTCCGGGCCTCTTGGAAGCAGGCGTCCGGGCCTATTGAAAGGAAGATTTTGAGCCTCTTGAGAGGAGGCTTCCGAGCCTCTTGATAGGAGGTTTCCGAGCCTCTTGAAAGGAGGCTTCCAAGCCTCTTGAAAGGAGGCTTCCACGCCTCTTGAAATGAGGCTTTCGAGCCTCTTGGAGCCTCTTGAAAGGAGCTTTCCGAGCCTCTCGAAAGGATATTTCCGAGCCTCTTGAAAGGAGGTTTCCGAGCCTCTTGAAAGGAGCTTTCCGAGCCTCTTAAAAGGAGGTTTCCGAGCCTCTTGAAAGGAGGTTTCCGAGCCTCTTGAAAGGAGGTTTCCGAGCCTTTTGAAAGGAGGTTTCCGAGCCTCTTGAAAGGAGGCTTCCAAGCCTCTTGAAAGGAGGCTTCCAAGCCTCTTGAAAGGAGGCTTCCAAGCCTCTTGAAAGGAGGCTTCCAAGCCTCTTGAAAGGAGGCTTCCAAGCCTCTTGAAAGGAGGCTTCCGAGCCTCTTGAAATGAGGCTTTCGAGCCTCTTGAAAGGAGCTTTTCGAGCCTCTTGAAAGGAGGTTTCCGAGCCTCTTGAAAGGAGGCTTCCGAGTCTCTTGAAAAGCTTCCAAGCATCTTGAAAGGAGCCTTCCGAGCCTCTTGAAAGAAGGCTTTCGAGCCTCTTGAAAGGAGGCTTTCAAGCCTCTTGAAAGGAGCCTTCCGAGCCTTTTGAAAGAAGGCTTCCGAGCCTCTTGCAGGAAGCCTTCGAGCCTCTTGAAAGGAGGCTTCCGAGCCTCTTGAAAGGAGGCTTCCGAGCCTCTTGAAAGGAGGTTTCCGAGCCTCTTGAAAGGAGGCTTCCGAGCCTCTTAAAAGGAGGCTTCCGAGTCTCTTGAAAGGAGGCCTGAGGCCTCTTGAAAGGAGGCTTCTGAGCATCTTGAAAGGAGGCTTCTGAGCCTCTTGAAAGGAGGCTTCTGAGCCTCTTGAAAGGAGGCTTCTGAGCCTCTTGAAAGGAGGCTTCTGAGCCTCTTGGAAGGAGGCTTGAGGCTCTCTTGAAAGGAGGCTTCGAGCCTCTTGAAAGGAGGCTTCCGAGCCTCTTGAAAGGAGGCTTCTGAGCCTCTTGAAAGGAGGCCTGAGCCTCTTGAAAGGAGGCTTCTGAGCCTCTTGAAAGGAGGCTTCTGAGCCTCTTGAAAGGAGGCTTCTGAGCCTCTTGAAGGAGGCTTCTGAGGCCTCTTGAAAGGAGGCCTGAGCCTCTTGAAAGGAGGCTTCCGTGCCTCTTGAAAGGAGGCTTGAGCCTCTTGAAAGGAGGCTTCTGAGCCTCTTGAAAGGAGGCTCTGAGCCTCTTGAAAGGAGGCTTCTGAGCCTCTTGAAAGGAGGCTTCTGAGGCCTCTTGAAAGGAGGCTTCCGAGCCTCTTGAAAGGAGGCCTGAGCCTCTTGAAGGAGGCTTCTGAGCCTCTTGAAAGGAGGCTTCTGAGCCTCTTGAAAGGAGGCTTCTGAGGCCTCTTGAAAGGAGGCCTGAGCCTCTTGAAAGGAGGCTTCCGAGCCTCTTGAAAGGAGGCCTGAGCCTCTTGAAAGGAGGCTTCTGAGCCTCTTGAAAGGAGGCCTGAGCCTCTTGAAAGGAGGCTTCTGAGCCTCTTGAAAGGAGGCCTGAGCCTCTTGAAAGGAGGCTTCTGAGCCTCTTGAAAGGAGGCTTCTGAGCCTCTTGAAAGGAGGCTCTGAGCCTCTTGAAAGGAGGCTTCTGAGCTCTCTTGAAAGGAGGCTTCTGAGCCTCTTGAAAGGAGGCATCTGAGCCTCTTGAAAGGAGGCTCTGAGCCTCTTGAAAGGAGGCTCTGAGCCTCTTGAAAGGAGCCTTGAGCCTTTTGAAAGAAGGCTTCTGAGCCTCTTGCAGGAAGCCTTCTGAGCCTCTTGAAAGGAGGCTTGAGCCTCTTGAAAGGAGGCCTGAGCCTCTTGAAAGGAGGTTTCTGAGCCTCTTGAAAGGAGGCTCTGAGCCTCTGAAAAGGAGGCTTCTGAGCATCTTGAAAGGAGGCTTCTGAGCCTCTTGAAAGGAGGCTTCTGAGCCTCTTGAAAGGAGGCTCTGAGCCTCTTGAAAGGAGGCTTGAGCCTCTTGGAAGGAGGCTTGAGCCTCTTGAAAGGAGGCCTGAGCCTCTTGAAAGGAGGCTTCCTGAGCCTCTTGAAAGGAGGCTCTGAGCCTCTTGAAAGGAGGCTCTGAGCCTCTTGAAAGGAGGCTTCCTGAGCCTCTTGAAAGGAGGCCTGAGCCTCTTGAAAGGAGGCTTCCTGAGCCTCTTGAAAGGAGGCTCTGAGCCTCTTGAAAGGAGGCTTCCTGAGCCTCTTGAAAGGAGGCTCTGAGCCTCTTGAAAGGAGGCTTCTGAGCCTCTTGAAAGGAGGCTTCCGTGCCTCTTGAAAGGAGGCCTGAGCCTCTTGAAAGGAGGCTTCTGAGCTCTTGAAAGGAGGCTTCTGAGCCTCTTGAAAGGAGGCTTCTGAGCCTCTTGAAAGGAGGCCTGAGCCTCTTGAAAGGAGGCCCTGAGCCTCTTGAAAGGAGGCTTCTGAGCCTCTTGAAAGGAGGCCTGAGCCTCTTGAAAGGAGGCTTCTGAGCCTCTTGAAAGGAGGCCTGAGCCTCTTGAAAGGAGGCTTCTGAGCCTCTTGAAAGGAGGCTTCTGAGCCTCTTGAAAGGAGGCTTCTGAGCCTCTTGAAAGGAGGCTTCTGAGCCTCTTGAAAGGAGGCTTCTGAGCCTCTTGAAAGGAGGCCTGAGCCTCTTGAAAGGAGGCCTGAGCCTCTTGAAAGGAGGCTTCTGAGCCTCTTGAAAGGAGGCTTGAGCTCTTGAAAGGAGGCTCTGAGCCTCTTGAAAGGAGGCTTCCAAGCCTCTTGAAAGGAGGCTTCCAAGCCTCTTGAAAGGAGGCTTCCAAGCCTCTTGAAAGGAGGCTTCTGAGCTCTTGAAAGGAGGCCTGAGCCTCTTGAAAGGAGGCTTCTGAGCCACTTGGAAGAAGGCTTCTGAGCCTCTTGAAAGGAGGCATCTGAGCCTCTTGAAAGGAGGCTTCTGAGCCTCTTGAAAGGAGGCTCTGAGCCTCTTGAAAGGAGGCTTCTGAGCCTCTTGAAAGGAGGCTTCTGAGCCTCTTGAAAGGAGGCTTCTGAGCCTCTTGAAAGGAGGCCTGAGCCTCTTGAAAGGAGGCTTCTGAGCCTCTTGAAAGGAGGCTTCTGAGCCTCTTGAAAGGAGGCTTGAGCCTCTTGAAAGGAGGCTCTGAGCCTCTTGAAAGGAGGCTCTGAGCTCTTGAAAGGAGGCTTCTGAGCCTCTTGAAAGGAGGCTCTGAGCCTCTTGAAAGGAGGCCTGGAGCCTCTTGAAAGGAGGCTTCTGAGCCTCTTGAAAGGAGGCTTCTGAGCCTCTTGAAAGGAGGCTCTGAGCTCTTGAAAGGAGGTTTGAGCCTCTTGAAAGGAGGCTTCTGAGGCCTCTTGAAAGGAGGCTGAGCCTCTTGAAAGGAGGCTCTGAGCCTCTTGAAAGGAGGCTTGAGCCTCTTGAAAGGAGGCCTGAGCCTCTTGAAAGGAGGCTTCCTGAGCCTCTTGAAAGGAGGCTTGAGCCTCTTGAAAGGAGGCTTCTGAGCCTCTTGAAAGGAGGCTTCTGAGCCTCTTGAAAGGAGGCTTCTGAGCCTCTTGAAAGGAGGCTTCTGAGCCTCTTGAAAGGAGGCCTGAGCCTCTTGAAAGGAGGCCTGAGCCTCTTGAAAGGAGGCTTCTGAGCCTCTTGAAAGGAGGCTTCTGAGCCTCTTGAAAGGAGGCTTCTGAGCCTCTTGAAAGGAGGCTTCTGAGCTCTTGAAAGGAGGCTTCTGAGCCTCTTGAAAGGAGGCTTGAGCCTCTTGAAAGGAGGCTTCTGAGCCTCTTGAAAGGAGGCTCTGAGCCTCTTGAAAGGAGGCCTGAGGCCTCTTGAAAGGAGGCTTCCGAGCCTCTTGAAAGGAGGCTTCCGAGCCTCTTGAAAGGAGGCTTCCGAGCCTCTTGAAAGAAGGCTTCCGAACCTCTTGAATGAAAGCTTTCGAGCCTCTTGAAGGGAGCCTTTTGAAAAGAACCATCCGAACCTCTTGAAAGGAGGCTTCCGAGCTTTTTTTTCTTGCGAACCTCTTAAAGGGATCCTTCCGAGCTTTTTGAAAAAAGGCTTACGACTCTCTTACCACGAGGCATCCGGCCATCTTGCAAGGAGACATAGGCCTCTTGAAAGGAAGCTTTCGAACTCTTCGAGAGAAGACTTCTGAACATTTTGAAAGGAGGAATTCGTACTACTTTGAAGAAGGCTTCCGAGAAGCGTAGAAAGATGGTTTTAAACCTTTTGCAACGAAGCAATAGAGCTTTTCTGAAAAAAAGCCTCTCAAACAGGGGCTTCCAATCCTTTAAATTCTAGATTTTAGTTCAAAAGCATGTTTACATATTATTCAACATTTTTTTCAGATCAGGTTGATTGCATATAAAATTCGACATTTGTCCGTTTGATCTTTTGTTCCGCAGTCCTCCATACGCTGTTCTAGTTGAGGAAAGCAGGGTTCAATTATCTTTGATTTACTGATCGCCTGATACTGATGAAACTGATGAAAAAATCACAATTATTAAAACTTTATCAATAAGCTTCGATTAGAATTGTAATACGTCCGCCATTAAGCATTTTTATCCGAGGTACCCCCTAGGGCCAGCGAAGGTACCCCCAGGGGTACATGTACCCCAGGCTGAGAACCGCTGCTGTAAGGTATTCTTATGAATCCTGGTAGGTTTTTTTTTTAATCTGGCAAATATTAATTTTAAATCCGGAAAAGAAATGTCTCTAATCTTGCGAAGGTTCGTCTCAAATCTTGCAAATCTTTTATCTGAGAGGTGAGCCAGCCAAGGGCTGAAAACCTCTCAAATAAAGACAAAAAATATCTTTATCTGGAAAGGATTCGTCTTTCATCCGGCGAATATTCGTCTGAAATCCTCCGAGAAATAATCTCAAATCCTACGAAGAATCGTTTCAAATCCAACGAGGATTCGTCTGAAATCCGGAAAAGATTCGTCTCAAATTCGACAAAGATTCGTCTCAAATCCGGCTGAATTTCGTCCTGAAACAAAAACATCGAACCCAGTGGAGATTGGTTTTAAATCCAACGAGTATTGGTCCTGATCCCTGCAAGGATTTTGCCAGCTTTTAGACAAATCTTCACCAGATTTGACAAGAAACTTGGTCGGGATTTAAACAAATCCTCGCAGGATTCAAGACAAATCCTCGTCGAAAATAGGACGAATCTTTACGGATTTGAGATGAATTTCGGCCAGATTTAAGATGAAGTTTTATTGGATTTAAAATAAACCTCTGTCGCATTTGAAACGAATCTTCATCGCATTTGGGGCCAATCTTTGCCGGATTTAAGACTAATTTTAGGTGGATTTCAGATAAATTCTCTCTGGATTTGTGATGGATCTCTTGTAACCAGTCGTTTAGCGATGTTCACTCTTTTCTCAAGAAACTCCAACCACAAATAATAATTAGGACGAAAGTCCGGTAAAATACATTGAAAATTTAGCTAGCTAGTAGGGTCAAGCTGAAACCATATATTACTAGACTGAAAGTGACATTAATAAATATTGTTTACAAACTAAATCATGCAATTAAATAAAAATCATGTAAAATTATTCAAAGCTAGATAACAGGACGGCACAACGGTCAAATTAAAATAAAGCACAAAACACAAAACAGAATTTGTATCCACAGTCATACAACACTACACTTCTACAAAAACACCCTTTTCGCAGTCGGAGCTTGGGAGCCGTTTTATGTGGGCGAAACCGTTTTCCACTGGTCCCGACGAAAAAAGCCTTTTCCCCGGTTCCGAGATGGTCTAGCTCTCTCCTACTTGGCAGATTCTGAACAACCACGTTAAGAGCAACACGTCCACAAAAGTTAACAGAAAACAGTTTTTAAAGTTCACTAAAAGTAGTGTCAAGCGTCTACAGATAGTGACGAGCATAAGTGGACCTCAAATCACCACCATAGCTAGTGAGTGTCCCGGAATAACCGGTGAAGAACTCCGGTTCTGTGAAAGGTGAGAGTTCCGGACTCGAGCGTGGCGGCGACATCCTTCGAGGACAATTCCGGTCAGGCGGCCGACGCCCTACCAAATGGTGAAAGCGTACACGGAGCATCCACTTTCGGACGCGAAGGCGACGGTAATAACCCTCAAACCCCATTCCGGCCCGGCGGCCGACCCCCCCAGCATCGTAGCGACGGTACACGAAGTGGCGGACCGCAGGCATCAGTAAAGTCATCGAGACGGTATTTTGGCGACGACCTCCGGATAAGGCATCTCGCATGAACGACTGCGTCTCCGGTGCCACGACTGTCCACGAACGGATCCACAGAAGCATACCAGGCGGCGGCGACATCAGGGCCCCACTAACCGTGAGTATTGTGTCAATGGTAGGCCGTAGCTAGGGCATTAGGGGCGCTAGGGACCATTATCAATAAAGGCCGTCATTACTCCGTATTATTACCGTATTTTCCTCTTGTTCGTTAATTCTCGATGGAAAGAGCCGACCCTGAGTGGGCTGGGAATCCTTGTGACTGACCGGGCGTAACAAACGTAAGTTTCACTCTGCTGGATTGAGACGAATCCTCACCGGCGAGGATATACTTCAAATCTGGGGCGGATTCGTTTCGAGTCCGGGGAGGATTCGTTTCAAATACGGAAAAGATTCGTCCCAAATGCGGTTCAGATTCGTTTCAAATCCGGCAGAGGTTTTCAAATCCAATAAAAAATTAACTTAAATCTGGTAAAGATTTATCTAAACTCTATCAAAAATTTGTCCCAAATCAAATCCAGCAATGAATCGTCTCAAACTGGGCAAAGATTCGTCCCGGTAAAGTCCGGTAAAAATTCGTCTCAAATCGTTCAAACATGTGTTTCAAATCAAGCCCGGCAAAGGTTCGTCCTGAATCCGACAAGAATTCGTCTTGAAATCGGATAATATCTCTCAAGTCTCAAGTCCATCAATAAGTCTCGTCTCAAACCCGGTGAAGATTCTTCTAGAACCCAATGAAAATTCATCTCACTTTCGGCGTAGATTCGCCTAAAACACGGTGAGAAATCGTTTCAAATTAGACAAGGAAAAATTCAAATCCAGAGAGGACTCATCTCAAATTCGGCGATAATTGTTTCAAATCACGGGAAGATTCGTCAAAAATTTGACGAAAGTTTGTTTCAAATCCGGCTAGAATCCAACTCAAATCTAGCAAGGATCCGTCACCAATTTGGCAAGGATTCGTCTCAAGTCCGAAGCAGATTCGTCTCAAATCCGGCAAAGATTCGTCTCAATAAACCTCGAATCCTGCGAAGATTTATCCAAGAATCTGTCTTGAATCCAAAGATACGTCTCAAACCCGGTGAAGAATCGTTTCAAACTCATTTTTTTGAAATTTGTGCTAACGTAAGAACTGTATCACACACACAAAACGCAACGCGAGACTGGACAGAACACTTATGGTTCTTACAAACGAAAAAGGATTTTTTTTTAATTTACGGTAAATTTGTAAGAACCATAAGTGTTGTGTCCAGTCTCGCGTCGCATTTTGTGTATGTGAATTGTTTCAAAACCGACAAAGATTCTGCGCAAAACCGGCGGAGATTCGTTCCAAACAGAGTGTAAAACAATCGAAATTTTGGTGAAGTCCACCTTCCTTCACTTGTCAGCTCACTTCCAGACACATTCATAGTCGGCTCTGGACTGTCAATATTCGGTTGAATATTAGTCATTGAATATTTATGCACATTTTACAAATTGATAAATTATCTGAAATCTGAACACGTTTCAAATGAGTAAAGCAAGAATTGAATTGAATTTGATTTTAATCCGCGAGGCACTTGTAACGGTGAACAACAACATAAACAATGTTAATTATGTTTTTTTCTCCACACACTGATAGAAAAAGTTGTTGAAATTTACACGAAAGTAATGCACATAAAGGGAATGCCAAAAATAGCGTAATTTTGAACGATATTTTCGCTTGGATGTATGCAATTTGTATAGCATTATGCCACTATTTATTCGATTAAGTGGTATAATGCTATACAAATTGCATACATTTGGGGTGAATTTGATGGAAAAGATTCATGTATGCTCAGAATAGTGTAATTTTCCGCGTCTATATTTCTTACGCGCTGATTAGTTTTCATGATTTTTTTCTGTGCATAGTAACCACACTCAGTGACAGTCGAATGAATGAGTTGGTGGAGCAGTCGTCTGACTATGTCATTCTTTGACTATGTCATGAATATTTTAAGCTCTGGTCCCAAAACCAAAAAACATCACCACAAATCAGGGCCGGATTTAGGAGGGAAGCGGGGGATCCGTGGCCCCGAGCCCCCACAAATCTTATGTACCAAAACCAACCTTTTTTGTACATATTGGGGCCCTGCCACAAATGTCGGGATGTATTGGTCTTGTCAAATCCAGCGAGTATTGGTCTTGATTCATGCGAGGATTTGTCTCGAATCCGAAGAAAATACGCCTCAAAACCAGCAGAGATTTGTCTCAAATCTGGCGAAGATTAATCTCAAACAATTCTACATTAATCTCAAACCCGGCAATGATTCGTCTTAGATCTGACGGCAAAGATTTGTCCCAAATCAGGAAAATATTCGTCTTTTATTCGGCGAAGATTTGTCTCAAATCCGGCGAGGATTAATCTCGATTATGGTGAGGATTCGTCTCAAATCCGAGGAGGTTTCGTTCTGAGACTGGAGTGGATTCGTTTCGAATCTGGAAAGGATTCGTTTTAAATCTGGGAAAGATTCGTCCAAAATGTTGTGGAGATTCGTTTCAAATCTGGCAGGGGATCGTTTCAAATCCTAAAATCCAACAAAAATTCGTCTCAAATCAAATCCAGCGGAGATTCGTCTAAGATCCGGTAAACATTCGTCCCAAATTCGATGAGGATCAGTCTTGAATTCTGCGAGGATTCGTCTCAAACCCGGCAAAGATTTGTCCTAAATCCGGTAAAGATTCTTTTCAAATCTGGCAAAAACACGCCTTAAACATGGCAAAGATTTTTCCAAAATCCGACGAGGATTCGAATCAAATCCGGGCAAATTTCGCCTCAAATCCGGCAAAAGGGTGTCTCAAATCAAGCCCGGCAATGATTCGTCCCGAATCCTGCGAGAAATCACCTCAGAATAGGCTAGTATTCGTCTCAAGTCCGTCAATTAGTCTCGAATCCTGCGAGGAGAGGACTTGTCTCAAATCCTGGATTTTTTTTAAATCTGAAAAGGACTCGTCTAGAATCCGGCGAAAATTGTTCCAAATCTTGGGAAGATTTCGGGAAAACTCGTCAAAAATCCGCAAAAAAATGTCTTGATTCCGGCGAGAATACTGAAAGTTCCGTCTCCAATCTGGCGAGAATTCGTTCTAAATCTAGCGAAGATAAATCTCAAATCTGGCGGAAATTCGCCTCAAATCAAATCCAAGAAAGATCCATATGAGATCCGACAAAGATTTCAATTCCATCATATGGACTGAAATCCGGCCAAGGTTCGTCTGAAATCCGATGAGGATTCGTCTCCAATCCGGAGAGGATTCGTCTCGAATTCTTCGAGGATTCGTTTCGTATCCGGTGAGGATTTTTATATCCTGCAAAGATTCGTCAAAAATCCGCAAAAAAAATAGTCTTAAATCCGGCAAGAGTTCGACTCAAATTCAGCAAAGATCCGTCTCCGACCTGGCGAGGATTTGTTCTAAATCTGGCAAGATTCGTCTCAAAATCAATGAGGATTCGTTTCAAATTCGGCGAAGATACATTTCAAATCCAGCGAAAATTCTTTTCAATTCTGACCAAGATTCGTCTCAAATTCGGCGAGTATTCGTCTTGAATCCGGTGACAATTCGTATCGAATCCGACGTGGATTTTTTTCGAATCCAGCGAGGATCAAATCCTGCGAGAATTAGTCTCATATCCTGCGAAGATTCACCAAGATTTGTACGAGAATTTGTCTTAAATCCAATAAGGATTCGACTCAAACACGGCAAAGATACATTTCAAATCCTTCTCCAATTTGGCAAGGATTCTTCTCAAATCCTAAGCAGATTCGTTACACATCCGGTGAAGATTCATCTCGGTTCACACGAGGATTTGTCTTAAATCAAATTTAACGCGGATGCGTCTCGAATCCGTGAAGATTCGTCTCAAATCCAACGAAGATTCGTTTCAAATCCGGCAAAGATTTGTCCCAAATCCGACAAATATTCGTCCTTTATTACGAGATGATTTGTTTCAAATCCGGCAAGGATTTGTCTCGAATCTGGAGAGAATTCGTCTCTAACGCGTTGAAGATTCGTCACGAATTCGGTAGAGCTTCTTCTCAAATCTGAAAAAAAAACTCTACTCAAACCTGGCAAAAATTTTCCCGAAATCCAACGGGGACGCGTATCAAATCCGACGAATATTCGTCTCAAATCTGGCGAAGATTCCTCTCAAATCTAGTAAAAATGTGTCTCAAATCAAGCCCGGCAAAGATTCGTCCCGAGTCCGGCAGGGTTTGTCTTTAATTAGTCTTAAAATAGTCCGTAAATTAGTCTCGAATCCTGCAAGGATTCGTCTCAAATTCGGCGAAGACTCCTCTCAAATACGGCGACGATTCATCTTAAATCCGGTGAACATTCGGCTCAAATCCAGAGAGGACTCGTCTCAAATACGGCGAGGATTATTTCAAATCATGCGAAGATTCGTCTCAAATCTGTCAATTTCGACTCTAATCCGACAAAGATTCGTCTCAAATCCGATGAGGATTAATTTCGAATGCAGGGAGAATTCGTTTCAATTCTGGCTAAGATTAGTCTCAAACTTGGCGAAGATTCATGTCGAATCCGGCGAGTATTCGTCTTAAATCCGATGACGATGCGCATGACAATCCGCAGTTGATATTCATCAAATCCAGCGAGGATCAAATCGGGCAAGGATTAGTTTTAAACTCGACGAAGGTACGTTTAAAACTCGACGATGATTTGTCTGAAATCTGTCGAGGATTTGTCTTGAATCCAGCGAGGATTCGTCTCGATTCTGGCAAAGATTCGTTCCATATCGAGTCCGGCGAGTATTGGTCTCGAATCCTGAGAAGATTCATTTCGATTCCAGCGAGGATGCGTCTCAAATCCGGTGAGTATTCTCATATGCTGCAAAGATTCTCAAAAAAATCCACTAACAAATTGTCTTAAATCCGGCGGAAATTCGTCTCAAATCAAATCCGGCAAAAACTTGTCTCCAACGTGGCCAAGAATCTGCTGAAATCCGATAAAAAATCGTATCAAATCCGGCAAGGATTCGTTTCAAATCCACCGAAAATCCGATTCAAATCCGATGAGAATGCATTTCAAATGCAGCAAAAATTCGTTTCAATTTAAGTGCAGAGGTATATTCGGCTTGCAGTGGGCGAGGGATTGCATCATCATTTCCTCCCCCTTTCCTACATTGACTTGCATTATTTACGTGGCAGGCACCAGTATGACCTAACAAATTAGATCACCAGTACTTGTACATTGAAGATGTGTGCTAATCCGAAGCAAACATCTGTTCGTTCCCTGTGCAAGAACAGCTGATCTGGTCATAATGGAGTAGCAACTACGAGCAGTCAATCAAGCTCAAGCTGAATCTGGTGACAATTCGTATCGAATCCGGCGTGGATCCGATTTTCGAATCCAATCTGGATTTGTCTCGAATCTGGGGACAATTCGTCTCGAGGGAGATGATTTGTTTCGTGTTTCGAATCCGGCGTGGATTCGTCGCTAACCCGGCGCAACTTCGTCGCAAATCCGGCAAAAATTCTCCCGAAATCCAACGAGGATGCGTATCCAATCCGACGAAGATTCGTCTCAAATCTGGCGAAGATTCGTCTCCATTCCTGCCAAAAGTGTCTTAAATCAGGCCCGGCAAAGATTCGTCTCAAATTCGGTGAAGATTCAAACCGTCTCAAAGCCGGCGAGGATTATTTACAATCATGCGAAGATTTGTCTCAAATCTATTGATTCGTCTCAAATCCTGCAAAGATTCGTCAAAAAATCAACTCAAATTCGTCGAGAATCCGACTCAAACCAAGCGAAGAACCATCTCCAATCTGGCAAGGACTGGTTCCAAATCCGACCAAGATTCGTCTCAAACCCGGCAAATCCGTTAATTCGACTCAAATCCGGCAAAGATTCTTCTCAAATCCGGTAAAGGTTCGTCTCAAATCCGATGAGGATTCATTTCGAATGCAGCGAGGATTCGTCTGAAATCCGACGAGGATTCGTCTCAAATCCGGTGAGGATTCTAAAATCCTGCAAAGATTCATCAAAAATCCGCAAAAAAAATCGTCTTAAATGCGGCTGAAATTCGTCTCCAATCAGATTCGACAAAGATTCGTCTCAATTCCGGCAAAATCTCGCCTCAAACATGGCCAAAATTCTGCCGAAATCCGACGAGTATTTATATCAAATCCGGCAACCAATTTGGCCAAATGTCCTATTCGGCCAAACGACCCTTTCGGCCAAATGATCCTTTCAGCCAAATGACCCTTTCGGCCAAATGACCCTTTCAGACAAATGACCCTTTCTGCCAAATGACCCATTCGGCCAAATGACAATTTCGGCCAAACGACCTTTTCGGCGAAATGACCCTTTCGGCCAGGTGACCCTTTCGGCCAAATGACCCTTTTGGCCAAATGACCCATTCGGCCAAATGACTTTCGGCCAGATGGGTTTCGGCCTAATGGTTTGTTCGGCCTGGTGGCATGCGGCTAAATGGCTTTCGGCCAAATGACCCTTCCCCTTTTTTCGTCTCAAATTCGATGCGGGTTAGTTTAAAATCCGACGAAGATTCGTCTGAAATACGGCAAAGATTTGTCCCAATTCCGGCAAATATTCGTCCTTTATGAAGCGATGATTTGTTTCAAATCCGGCAAGGATCTGCGGAGAATTCGTCTCGAAACCGGGATGAATTTGTTTCGAGTTTGGGGAGGGTTCGATTCGAATCCGGCGAGGGTTCGTTTCTAACTCGGCGAAGATTTGTCGCAATTCCGGTAGAGCTTCTTTTAAATCCAGAAAAACTCTACTCAAACCTGGCAAAGATTCTCCCGAAATCCAACCAGGATGCGTATCAAATCCGACGAAGATTCGTCTCAAATCCGGCAAAAATATGTCCTTAATCCAGCCTGGCAGAGATTCGTCCCGAATTCGGCGAGTATTCGTCTCAAAATTGACTAATCAAATCCGTCAACAAGTCTCGAATCATCCAAGGATTCGTCTCAAATTTGGTGAAGACTCGGCTCAAATCCGAGAGAATTCGTCTTAAATCCGACGAGGATTATTTCAAATCATGCGAAGATTCGTCTCAAATCTGTCAATTCGAGTCAAATCCGACAAAGATTCTTCTCAAATCCGGTAAAGATTCGTCTCAAATCCGATGAGGATTCATTTCGAATGCAGCGAGAATTCGATCCAATTCTGGCTAAGATTCGTCTCAAATTCGGCAGGGATACATCTCGAATCCAGCGAATATTCATCTTGAATCCGGTAACGATTCGTGGATTTTTATGAAACTCAGCGAGGATCAAATCGGACAAGGATTCGTTTTAAACCCGGCAAAGGTACGTTCAAAATTCGAAGATGATTCGTCTGAAATCTGGCGAGGATTTGTCTTGAACCCAGCGAGAATTCATCTCGATTCCGGCAAAGATTCGTCTCCAATCCAGCAAAGTTTCGAATCGACACAAAAAAAATCGTCCCGGATCCGGCACAGGATTCGTCTCAAACCGGACAAAGATTCGTCTGAAAACCAAAGAGGATTCGTCTCAAATCCGATGAAGATTTGTCCCGAATCGTTTGATGATTCGTTCCGTATCCGGTGAGGATTTTTAAATCCTACAAATTCCGTCAAAAATCCGCAAACAAATCGTTTTAAATCCGGCGAGAATTCGACTCAAATCTAGCAGAGGTCTGTCTCCAATTTGGCGGAAATTCGTTCTAAATCTGGCAAAGATTCGTCTCAAATGCGGCGGAAATTCGTTTCAAATCAAATCCAACAAAGATTCGTCTCAAATCCGGCAAATTCGCCTCAAACCTGGCCAAGATTCTGCTGAAATCCGACGAGGATTCGTATCAAATCCGGCAAAGATTCGTCTCAAATTCGATGAGGATTCGTTTCAAATTTTGGAACAATGACAATTCGTAGATTCACCGAGATTTGTACGAGAATTTGTTTTGAATCCAATAAGGATTCGACTCAAACACGGCAAAGATGCGTTTCAAATCCGTCTCCAATCTGGCAAGGATTCGTCTCAAATCCGATGAAGATTCATCTCGGTTTAGACGAGGATTTGTCTTAAATCCAAAAGGATACGTCTCAAACTAGGCGAAAAATCGTTTCAAATTCGACGAGGATTCGTCTGAAATCCGGTGAGGATTCGTTTCAAATCCGGCAAAGACTCTGCTCGAATCCGGCGAAGATACATCTCAAACCCAACAAAGATTCGTCTTAAAGCTGGCAAATATTCGTCCTTTATTATGAGAAGATTTGTTTCATATCCCGCAAAGATTTGTTTCGAATCATGGGAAAATTCGTCTCGAAACCGGGGTAGATTTGTTTCGAGTTTGGGGAGGGTTCGATTCGAATCCGGCAAGGATTCGTCTCTAGCCCGGCGAAGATTTGTCACCAATCCGGTAGAGCTTCCTCTCATTTCCGAATAGAACTCTACTCAAACCTGGCAAAGATTCTCCAGAAATCCAACGAGGATGCGTATCAAATCCGACGAAGATTAGTCTCAAATCTGGCGAAGATTCGTCTCAAATCCGGCAAAAATGTGTCTTAATTCAAGTTAGTCCAAGATTCGTACCGAATCTCCAATCTTGCGAGGACTCGTTCCATATTGGGCGAAGATTCGTCTCAAACCCGATAAAGATTCATTCGAATTCGGCGATAATTCGCCTCAAATCAAATCCGTAATTGATTCGTCTCAAATCCGGCAAAGATTCTTCTTAAATCCGGCTTAGATTCGTCTTAAATTCGGCAAAGATTTATCTCGAATCTAGCGTGTATTCGTCCTAGTTCCGTCCTAATTCGTATCGAATCCGGCTTGGATTTTTATCAAATTCATCGAGGATCATTTCGGGCAAAGATTCATTTCGATTCCAGCGAGGATTCGTCTCAAACCCGACAAAGATTCGTCTGTAATCCGACGAGGATTCGTTTCAAATTCGGTGAGGATTCGTCTCGTATCCGATGAGGAATCATTTTCAAATCCGGCGAAGGTTCTAATTTTCCACCATTCGTATCAATTGGATTCGTATCAAATCTTCGTCTCAAATCTGGCAAAGACCCGGCTCAAATCCGGCAGAGAATCATATTGAAAAAAAATCCGGCAAAGATTCATGAAAAATTCGACGAAAATCGTCTCAAATCAAATCCGGTAAAGATTCTTTTCAAATCCGGCAACAACTAGTTTCAAAGCTGGCAAAGATTCTTCCGAAATGCGATAAGGTTTCGTATTAAATCCTGCGAAGGATTCGGTGAGAATTTGTTTCAAATCCAGTGACGATTTGTCTCAAATCCGGTTAAGATTCGTTTCAAATCCGTGAATTCGACTCAAATCCTGCAAAGATTCGTAAGAAATGCAAATGCGTCTCAAATTCGCCAAGAATCTGTCTCAAATCTGGCGAAGATTTTTCTCAATTCGATTCGTATCGAATCCAGTTTACTTTTAGTTTAGTTTTAGTTTAGTTTTAGTTTAGTTTTGGTTTAGTTTTAGTTTAGTTTTAGTTTAGTTTTAGTTTAGTTTTAGTTTAGTTTTAGTTTAGTTTTAGTTTAGTTTTAGTTTAGCTTTTAGCTTAGCTTAGCTTAGTTTTTAGTTTAGTTTTAGTTTAGTTTTAGCTTTAGCCTTTAGCTTTAGTTTTAGCTTAGTTTTAGTTTAGTTTAGCCTAGTTTAGCTCAGTTTAGCTCTTAGTTTTAGCTTAGTTTTAGCTTAGTTTTAGTGCTCAGTTTTAGTGCTTAGTTTTTAGCTTAGTTTAGCTTCAGTTTTAGCTTAGTTTTAGCTTCAGCTAGTTTTAGCTTCAGTTTAGTTTAGCTTTTAGCTCAGCTCAGCTTTAGCCTCAGCCAGCTCAGTTTAGTTTAGTTTTTAGTTTAGTTTTAGCTTAGCTTTAGCTTAGTTTTAGCTTAGTTTTAGCCTAGTTTTAGTTTAGTTTGTGCTAGCTTTAGCTTAGCTTTAGCTTAGTTTTAGTTTAGCCTTTAGCTTAGTTTTAGCTTTAGTTTTCAGCTCAGTTTTAGCCCAGCCTTTAGCCTTAGCTCAGCTTAGTTTTAGCCAGTTTCAGCTTTTTAGCTTAGTTTTAGCCTTAGTTTTAGCTTAGTTTCAGTTTAGCTCTTTAGCTTTAGTTTTAGCTCAGTTTTTGTTTAGTTTCAGCTCAGTTTCAGCTCAGTTCTCAGCTTAGCCCAGCCTCAGCTCTTTAGCCTGGGGCTCTTTAGCCTAGCTCTTTAGCTCAGCTCAGCTTAGTGCTTTAGCTCAGCCTTTTAGCTTTAGCTTTAGCTCTGGGGCCTTTAGCCCAGCCTTTAGCCCAGCTCAGCTCTCAGCCTTAGCCTTCAGCTCAGCTCATTTTGCTCAGCTTTAGCCTCAGCCCAGCCTTAGCTTCAGCCCAGCCTTAGCCTTAGCCTTTTAGCTCAGCCCAGCCTTTAGCCTCAGCCTTTTACAGCCAGTTTTAGCTTCAGCTCAGCTCAGCTCTCAGCTCAGTTTTCAGCTCAGCCTTGTGGCCTCAGCCTTCAGCCTCAGCCTTTAGCTCAGCTTTAGCCTAGCCTCAGCTCAGCCTCAGCCTCAGCTCAGCCTCAGCTCAGCCTCAGCTCAGCCTGGCCTCAGCTCAGCCTCAGCCTAGCCTCAGCTCAGCCTCAGCTCAGCCTCTCAGCTCTAGCTCAGCTCAGCCTCAGCCTAGCCTCAGCCTCAGCCTTTGCCTCAGCTTTTAGCTTTCAGTTTTTAGCCTGCCTTGTTTAGCCTTAGCCTCAGCTCAGCTCAGCTCAGCTCTTAGCTCAGCTCAGCCTGGGCTCAGCTCAGCTTAGCTAGCCTCAGCTCAGCTTTCAGCTTCAGCCTTAGCCAGCCTTAGCTCAGCTTCAGCTCAGCTCTCAGCTCAGCCTTTTAGCTCAGCCTCAGCTCAGTTTAGCCTCAGCTCAGCCTCAGCTCAGCCCAGCTCAGCCTCAGCTCAGCCCAGCCTTTAGCCTTAGTTTTAGAGCTTCAGCTTTAGCTCAGCCTCAGCTTAGCTCCCAGCTCAGTTTAGCCTTTAGTTTTTAGCCTAGTTTCAGCTTTGCTCAGCCAGCTTCAGCTCAGTTTTAGCTCAGCTCAGCTCAGCCTTTAGCTCAGTTTTAGCTCAGTTCTCAGCCTCAGCTCAGTTTAGCTCTTAGCTTAGTTTTAGCCTTCAGCTTTAGCCTTTTGTTTAGCTCAGCCTCAGTTTTAGTTTAGCTAGCTTCAGCTTGTTTTAGCTCAGTTTTAGCTCAGCTTTTGTGCTTCAGCCTTTAGCTCAGCTCAGCTCAGCTCTCAGCTTAGCCTTTAGCTCAGCTTTCAGCTTCAGCTCAGCCTCAGCTTGCTCAGCCCAGCCTTAGCTCAGCTTTAGCCTAGCTCAGCTCAGCTCAGCTTAGCCATTTTAGCTTCAGCTCAGCTTTAGCTCAGCTCAGTTTCAGCTTTTAGCTTCAGCTCAGCTCAGCTCTTAGCTCAGCTTTTTAGCTTTTAGCTTCAGTTTTAGCCTAGCTTTAGCTCAGCTTAGTTTTTAGCTCAGTCTTAGCTCAGTTTTTAGCCCAGTTTAGCTCAGCTTTTAGCTCAGCTAGCTCAGCTTTAGCCTAGTTTTAGCTCAGTTTCAGCTCAGCTTGGGGTTCAGCTCAGCTCAGCTCAGTCTTAGCTTCAGGCTCAGCTCTAGCTTCAGTTTGGGGTTTTAGCCTCAGTTTTAGCTTAGCTTTAGCTGCCTAGCTCAGTTTAGCCTTTTAGCTTCAGTTCAGCTTTTAGCTTAGTTTTAGCTCAGCTCAGCCTTAGTTCTCAGCTTCAGTTTTAGTTTAGTTTTGGCTCAGTTTAGCTCAGCTTAGTTTTGTTTAGTTTAGTTTAGTTTAGTTTAGTTTAGTTTAGTTTAGTTTAGTTTAGTTTAGTTTAGTTTAGTTTAGTTTAGTTTAGTTTAGTTTAGTTTAGTTTAGTTTAGTTTAGTTTAGTTTTAGTTTAGTTTTAGTTTAGTTTTAGTTTAGTTTTAGTTTAGTTTTAGTTTAGTTTTAGTTTAGTTTTAGTTTAGTTTTAGTTTAGTTTTAGTTTAGTTTTAGTTTAGTTTTAGTTTAGTTTTAGTTTAGTTTTAGTTTAGTTTTAGTTTAGTTTTAGTTTAGTTTTAGTTTAGTTTTAGTTTAGTTTTAGTTTAGTTTTAGTTTAGTTTTAGTATAGCTCTGGGTCACATTTTTTACCTCACTATCGCAGTCACTATTGTTTTGTGCTCTTCCTTCGCTACTGGATGGTCTTGAAACTGGAATCTCTTGCAGCTGACATGGTGCGGCGTATTTGCGGAAATGCAATGAAATGCAACAAACCTCTGACATTCAAGCCGGTTGGAGTCGTCGGACAGCTTCCGTGTGATACCGTTCAGTATATTTCACATTCCGTTCCCGTTCCCACGAAGCATTGGAATTGATTTCTATTGGCACGAAGTTACAAACACATCAGCATTCAAACCACTCAAATAATATATTGGTAATAGTAGTTTGCTTTCGGGGAAGTTTTGCTTTCCATGTCAGAAGCCAGCCAATAAATCGATTCGGTCCGGAAGTTGGAAAACGAAGAGGCCACTCTTCTCTGTTCCTTGCCTGTCGGTTTCGATTGCAATGGCAGAGAAATATATGCGTCCATGTCACCATCCGGTGCAGTTGTCTTGGGGACTCTTCATCGCTGAAGCAACACTTTGTGCAATTTCGCCACAACCAGTCATGAGGGAAGCAGAATCAACAAGGGGGTAAGGAATATTTACAGTATTTCAATTATGCTGATATTATACGACCGATATTAGACACGGATGCAATTTCTGCAAGTGGGTCGGAAAGCGATTGAATCATTATGCACTGCCCGAGGCGTAGCAATTTATGGTTCGCATCTCGGCGATCGGTGGTCTGGCATTTCTATTGGACAAGTGGATAAGGGCGTCTGCCATAATCAGATTGAGCAACACTTTAAGTGAAATGGGCACATTTTGCTGGACGATGCTACTTCTGCAACTCGAGCCAGCCCAGTACCGACAGTTGTCCAAGATCTTGTCATACCTTCTTGCGCTTCACACTGTTCATAGTGCTTCATAAGCTTGATAGAAGCAATTATGTGATAATCATCATAATCGTAAAACAAATCGCTATAATCAAGATTAGATCTTCAATTTCTCTTTATAAATGAAAATCTAATAAACTTTACTAGAAGAACAAAGAAGTATGAATGGCAAAATGATTTATAAACCAACAACAGATTAAAACTATTCTTCTCGGTGAAAACTCTATCTACCCAATCGTCCAACAGGGAAAGGCGCTCCTAAATCTTTCCCATTCGGAATTCCACTGCTACAAGTTGCATCGGACCAACAACTATGAAAGTGCATTTCAGGGCATTCCTCCGTACACTTTTGCTCGAGCCAGTATCATGCTCCAACGCTACTACACTTATTTTGCGATACTGACTTTGTCGTTTATTTATCGTCACATTTTATTATTGCAAACAATCCGAACAACTTTAAGTATTTTATCTTCGGCTTGCTCGCCACCATTATCTCGAGTGGATAGCTTGCGCTGGAGCTTTCCCGATCCCGTGCAGAGCAATTATGTGAGCAGTTGAAGTTGAGCGCAGAAAAGACGAACCGTGCCGCCGAAAGAACTGGCAAGCAGCAACAAAGGAATGCTGGTTCCGATAAGAGGGAAAATGTTTCGCCAAAAATATGTGATTCGCTACGGGACGGGCTTCTGCGGGGGTGGGTCAGTGCCGGTGGATTGCATTTTTGGGACTTCTCTCCGAGTGGTCATACTGTTCCATGCTGATAAATTGGAGGGGTGGAACGACGATTTATGAACAATGTAGCAATGGGGGAGTCATATTTTATGACGAACAATTTTGGTATTTGGGGGTGCTTAGAATTGTTTTACTTCAGGTCCGAACTACGTTCAGCTATAAAGCCAAATGCAATCAAAAATTACAATTGGTTTGTGCAGATTTTTTTTTTTTTTTTTAACTATTGTATTTATTTGGCAGGCTCAGGCGTGTATAACACTTAACGGAGCCGAGACTCTTAATGATATTTACAATCGATATCATCTTATTATCAACTGTTAGTAAGGGACAGGGACAAAGACCAAGATACTCGTGGCGACTCAAGGTTAGATTGCGTAATTTGGTGATGGACGGGGTTGGGATTTAGGTTTGAGGTATTTCAGCTGCTCATCCGGGTATTTGACGTCATGTCTGGTTTGGCGTAGCGTCGTGCTCGGGTTTTAGTTCTTCAGGAGCATCTTCCGGATGGCCAGAGCTTCATGGTACACGAAACAATGAGACAGAGACAAGAAAAAAACTGAGAAAGAAAAATTGAAGTATTAAACTTTGATGTCAGACGAGCAAAGAAAGGCATAGATGGCCTGCAAATACACCACATCGCGATCTCCCAAAACACCTCTTAGTTCCCGGAAGGGTTGTTTACCTCGGGCCACAAGGGTATCCAATAGTTGTTCTCTTGAGGCGCCATTTTCCGTGCAATACCAAACTACGTGATCGATGTCATCGTAACCGGCTCCACACCTACAAAGATTGCTATCGACCAGGTTAATTCTATAGAGATGTGCGTTTAGTGAATAGTGATTGGACATAAGCCTCGACATCGTGCGAATGAATCCTCGGCTTAAGTCCTCACCTCTGAACCACGCTCGCGCAGAAACTTTAGGGACTATGGAAAATAGCCACCGTCCAAGTTCATTGTGTGACCAAATCATTTGCCAATTTTGAAGAGTACTCTGACGGACTAATGGGAAAAACTCGTTGTTCGAGATTTGTCTATCATAAACTTCACCTTCCTGTACGCCCACCTTTGCTAGCGAGTCCGCCTTCTCATTGCCATAGATTAGGCAATGGGACGGGACCCATACAAAGGTAATCTTGAATGATCTTTCGACCAAATCACGCATCTGCTCTCTTATGTTTGCAATAAAGTAAGATGCGTACTCAACAGGTTTCATCGACCGGAGTGCCTCGATAGAATTAAGACTATCCGAGAAGATGAAATAATGGTCTACGGGCTGATCGGAAATTATCCCCAAAGCGAAGTTAATTGCTGCCAGCTCAGCAACATAAACCGAGCACGGTTCCTGAAGTTTTCGGAAGGTGGTTGAATTTTCATTGAAAACACCGAAGCCAGTGGATCCGTTAATGCGAGAAACCATCAGTGAAATATCTGTTGTTGCAATTGACATGTCCATATTTTTCGGAAAAAATAGGGGGAATAGATATGTGTCGAAGGTGATCTGGTATTCCTTGAATAGCATGTTTCATGGACAGATCGTATTCAATTGAGGAACTGTCGTTGATGAAGTGGGCTCGAGGTGGATTATAACATGGAAGACAAAGATCTGACGATATGTAGGTGAGGTAGACCCTCAGGAATCTTGACTGACGAATCAGATCAAGCATATTATCGAAATTTTCCAAGACAAGTGTGTTACTTGTTCCACATTTGATCAGTATTCTAAGTGAGAGTTCCCAGAAACGGTGCTTTAAAGGAGTGACTCCAGCAAGTACCTCCAGGTTCATGTTATGCGTTGAATGCATACAACCAAGGGCAATACGCAAACAACGATACTGAATTCGTTCCAATTTGATCAGGTGGCAATCAGCTGCTGAGAGGAAGCAGAAAGAGCCATACTCTAAAACAGAGAGAATAGTCGTTCTATAGAGTTTGATGAGGTCTTCCGGGTGAGCACCCCACCATGTTCCGGAGATAGAGCGTAGAAAATGGATCCTTTTCCGGCATTTCTCTATCAAATAATCAATATGGGGTTTCCAGGTACATTTGGAATCAAACCAGACTCCAAGGTATTTAGAAGATAAAGATTGATTGATGTCATCATTCAACAGCTTTAGTTTCAGTTGAGCAGGGTACCGCTTCCTAGTAAACACAACCAACTGAGTTTTTTGCGGTGAAAACTCGACCCCCAAATGTCTGGAACAAACAGTCAGATTATCTAGGGTATTTTGTAATGATCCTTGCAAGACAGCTGCACATGGACCTCTTAGGGAGATCACGGCATCATCTGCAAGTTGTCGTGCGTGCATTGTCCTTCCAAACAATTGTCAATATCTTTAACATAGAAATTGTAAAGCAAGGGACTTAAACATGAACCTTGGGGAAGGCCCATGTAGCTATTTCTGGAAGTTGTCAGAGTGCCGAGTGTGAAGTTCATATGTTTTACTGACAACAAATTGTACAAGAAATTATTCAAAATAACGGGTAATCCACTACTGTGCAGATTTTCTGACAGTACTTCTATGGAAACTGAATCAAAAGCGCCCTTAATATCCAAGAAGACTGAAGCCAGTTGCTCCTTGTGCGCATAGGCCAGCTGTATATCTGAAGAGAGCAACGCTAGACAGTCATTTGTTCCTTTACCTTTTCGAAACCCGAATTGAGTATTTGACAGTAATGCATTTTGCTCGACCCAATGGTCAATTCTTGAGAGGATCATTTTCTCCAATAATTTTCTCATGCATGATAGCATGGCAATCGGTCGGTATGAATTGTGATTAGACGCTGGTTTCCCAGGCTTTTGAATAGCTATTACTTTGACCTGTCGCCATTCTGGTGGCACAATGTTGTACTCCATGAAACAGTTGTACAAGTCAAGTAATCGTCTTTTTGCGATATCTGGGAGGTTTTTAAGAAGATTGAATTTGATGTTATCGCATCCCGGAGCAGAGTTGTTCGATAAAAGAAGAGACATAGATAGTTCCAGCATTGAGAATGGTCCACCCAAAGAACCGGGATCAGTGATTGATTCTCGAAATAGCGGTTCTGCTGGTACGGAGTCTGACAGACCTTTTTGCGAAGTTGAATATCCATCGATTGAGTATTCTTCACTCTCGTTGGTGGAAATGCGGTTCCGCATGTTGCGGGCCGTTTTCCAAAGTGTTGTCATTGAGGTTTCTCGAGATAGTCCTCGACAAAACGTCGCCAGTAGCTACGTTTTTTAGCCTTGAGAAGATTTTTGAGCTTTCTTTCAAGCCTCAAATACTCTTCAAAAGCTCAGACCTTCCGTGTTTACGGAAAGCCTTGAAGGCATCAGATTTCTCAGAATACAACTTAGTACATTCATCATCCCATCCAGGAGTGGATGGCCTTCTTATGACAGATGTACTTGGAACGCGTCGTTTCTGAGCTTCTAGTGCGCTTTTTGAATCAACTCGGTAAGGAATCGATATTCATCCAGTGGTGGCAGAATATCATTTTTTCAATACCAATTTCTACCGCCGATGCAAATGTTTGCCAGTCAATGTTCCTCGTGAGGTCGAATGGAACCTGAACTGGTACTGATCGTTGATAGCCATTCTGATTGTGGTGACTATCGGCATGTGGTCACTACCATGGGGATCTTGGATTACATTCCACGTACAATCTAATGATAGTGAATTTGAGCATAAAGACAGATCTATTCGACTTTCTTGACCTTGAGGTCCTATTCGAGTTACTTCACCTGTGTTCAAGATATTCAAGTTGAAATCGTCGCACAAATCATAGAAAATAGGCGCTCTGTTATCGTCTCTGGTTTCGCCCCATGCAATACCATGCGCATTCATATCGCCCAATATTAAAACTGGGGATGATAGAAGAGAGACTGCGCTCCAAAGGTGTCGACGACTAAGCGAGGTATTTGGAGGAATATAAACTGAAGCTATGCAAAGATCTTTATTCTTTACATTTACTTGGCAAGCGACGATTTCCAAGCCATTTACAATTGGGATGGAATTCTGTAAAGGGTGACATTTTTGATCCCCAGAAGAACGCCACCATAGTTATCATCCCGATCTTGGCGAATAATGTTAAAATCGTGGAAATTGATTTCATCTTCAGAAGAAAGCCATGTTTCACAGAGTGCAAATATATCGCAATCGGAGTTGCGAATTAAAAACTTAAACACGTCCAATTTATGTTTCAGACTATGACAGTTCCACTGCAGCACAGTGATTGTATCTTGTATGGCCGTATTATCCATCGAAAGATACAAGTCCTGCAAGAAGGGCCATGAAACAGTCAATTGCTTCAGATAACTTTCAACTGTTGGAATAAAGAGGTCAATGATTGGCCTCAATGAATTCGGAATATTGAATAAGTTCAAAATACGATCCACAAGGTCCTTAAAGGATATCAATCCTCGCTTGGACGAGATTCTTTTCTTGGAAGTGCGAGTAGCAGTTTTCTGCTCGGAGATATTCCTTGACTGATGTTTCTTTGTAACATCAGTTTTAGGCAATGGCGGGAATGTCTTACTGCAACATGGGTCAAAAGGAGCAGTATAGACAGGCTGCTTCGGAATTTTAAATAATCCCCATTACCATCAGATTTGGGCAAGCTTCTAGGGATGATTTTTGTTTTCTTACGGCGCAATCCTGGAAGACGGTTTCTTCCTCTTTTCGGGCACGTGTACCTCCGCAGAAACATCCTTATCGGCTACGTCAGAGTCCGATTCGTCAATGGAAATGACATCATAAAGTCACTAACTTGAACGGCAGCTGAAATAGCGGCCGTTGCGTTGGCAGTTGCGGATGTGTCTTGCGACTTCACCATTTCCGCATACGACTGCTTGGAGCGCTGTACCAGCGAGCGCTTCACTTTTGGGTGCGCTTTTTGTACACCGGGCATTCTTAGAAACCATGGGGAGGATCCAAGCCACAATAAGCACACTTTGTTACTTGTTGTTGGCAGGTCTCCTCCCGATGTCTTTCAAAACATTTGCCACAACGGGGCTTATTGTCGCAAAACTCGGCAGTATGCCCCAACTGTTTGCAGTTGGTACAATTAAAAACCCTGGGTACAAAAGACGCACTGGAAACAACATATTTTCGATATCTACATATTTTTGGGGAGTATCGAACTGGCGAACGTCACTCGAAGTGAGCCTGACTTTGAATACACTTTTTGCCATCTACCGTGGCAGCTGAATGCAACTCCTTGCAATCCAGAATATCCACGGTAGACTTTATTGCATTCTTCAAGCGGCCTTTTCCCGCAAGTACATCCTTGCAAGTCAGGCTCGCTGCGTTTATCACACCTTCAACCTCGACCTCCCGCGAGGGCACATAAACCAAATATTCTACATTATACAGTTGGTCTTTTGCAATAGCATTTGCATCCTGATATGTAGGTGCGGTTACACGTAGTTTATTCCGATTGATCTGATGAAAATCAGTTTTCGGAAAACGACGCGTCAAGTCACGTTTGATTCCTAGAAAATCAATACTTTTTACTTTCTGCCGAAAGTAAACAACCCAGGGACCAGGTGAGGAAGCCTGGTAAAATCGCGTGCGGACAACATTATCTTTGGGAGGCGTTTCGCCTCCGTTCTCTTCATCCATCAATTGCGGGATGAATTCAAAATTGATAAACAAAAAAAAAACAAGAAAAAAAAATAATAATAATAAGAAAGAAAAAAGAAACTTAGGTCTAAATTAATTAGTTAATGTTTAGAAAAAAAAATAAAAGAGAAATAATAACTTTAATTACAAAATTCAAAATTTGTATTCTCGTATCACTCTAATTTTGTCGCACTCTAAGCAAGCCGACGGTAACTGGTGAACGACAGACAGACAGCGGCTCGACCACTGCTGTGTGGTGAGTGCAAATTGGTTGCAATGGGAACGGTTAGAACAATACACTTTGTTATACTTATCCGTTCCCGTTCGAGTAGGTAGATGCTGCGCTGGTGCTGTTCGGCCTCTCTGTTGACTTGATGGAGACCGAATAATATCACTTGTAAATGCACGCGTAGCCCTTTAGCTATACGTGCACCTTCTTCGACGATCACGAATCGCCTTAGACAGCCACTTAATCCACAGTGGGAATGACGCGGGAGGATATAAAAAACTCACTTTTTGTGAGAAAAAACTCCACTGTTTAGACAAAATAACTGCCTGCGTGTTTGTGCAGATTTATTTTGGCTTGTATATTTATCTTCTTAAAATAATTTCAAAAATTGCCAATTCAAAATGTATGAGTTGTTACGCTTGACAGCGTGAGTAAAATACTATAAACTATTTAATAAAAAAAAAAAAAACCTCAAGGATGTTTAATGTTGGCTTGATAGTGCAGCCTCTATGCAGGAGATTAGATTAAATGGCAATCACGGCACTTAGATTGCTCCATCATTATCGAGTGTAATACAATTGTTAAACTCTTTAAAAAGACATCTCAATATCTATGGAATTACGAAGTCCTTTTTCTACAAAGTCGCTAATAATCTTAATTAAAAATATTTCTCTGAAAATATGTTTTGCAACAAAGCTAGAGCTCAAACACTCATATTCAATTATTTAATAAAATCGGCAATCAAACGTGTAGCAGCTAAGCAAAATCCTCTAGGAGACATTGTATTGTACATGCATAATGAAATTCTATAGCACCATAGTCGCATAAAAATTCAATTACGCCCTCAACAAATGGTTCACCGGGCGGTTTTTACGATACCATCTGGAAGGTTTGTTTTTTATTACCGCCGAGTGTCACGCCACGTCATAAACCACGCACCAACAATCGTACCGCATTCCAATTGCGCGTGGAGGTCAATAAAACGCGATATGTCCCGGTCGACTTTGATGTTGCAATTCCTCCATAGCACAAGCGAACCGACGAACAGAAATCCAGGGTTCCAATCGTCGAAGCTAATTTCCATTTTTTTTTATTTCAAAGATAATCAATTTTAAGCTATCTGGTGGCACAAGCTTTGTAAACGATGGAAAATTACGACAGAGTAAAAAAGTCAACAAAAAGAAAGTTTGTGCGATTTTGCAGCAGAGCGATTCCAAGCAACAGCATCAAAATTTAAGAAAATTTTTAATTCATGATTTTCTATTGAGTTGAAACTTTGCACAGTTTTTCAATTTCATCTAAATCGTCATTTTTCGATATCAAATCTTCATATTGAGTCACGACTAACTTTTCAAAAGGGTGTATGTGAAAATGGTTCAAAAATATTTAAAAGCTGCACAGCAAAAACGGAATGTTCGATTGTTATGATTTTTCAGCAAAGTTAGACAACTAAATGGTGATTCTTAAGAAAATGTGCACAGTAAAAAAAAATTTTTTGCCTTTAAAAATATCATTTTGTCACAAAACTCAAATATCTCAAAACCCTATCTTTTTCGAACGTAATTTTTTAGGGAAAACGGTCCATTATATTAGCTATCTACCATAAAAATTTGGTGATGGTAAACTAATAAACAAAAAGTTATGACATTTCAAACATTTCACAATTTTCAAGATATAGTAAACAAAAAAAATTTCCGTGTATTTTTTTTCAAGAATCGCAGTTTGATGGTGGTTTTATTGTTAAGAGGCTTGTTCGAGTTAAACGAGTTGTTTGTATGATATTCCATATTTATGTATTCATCGATATTATGTATATTATATGTATAAATATTATATGTATAAATAAATAAAAATGAATTAATATTATCCTAAGTATTAAATTAAATGTGGCAGTTACAATAATGTTGTTATAGAAACTCTAAGAGTTGTGGGTTTGAATTTTGGTATGGGTTATGATATCATGAAAACAGTTTATTAAGACTTATTTTTTATTTATTTTTATTCAAATTTTTTAAAATATCGAACACTTTTGAATTATTATCAGCACAGTTTGAGTATAGTTTTGCATTAATTTTATTTTCCGACAATGGAATGAAACAGTGAAATTTTTGGGTTCCTTGGATCGTTTTCGCGTTATTAAATTGCTCGCTGAGCTCTGAAGCCTTTATTTCGTACTCTTCAGTAGTAGTAAAACAAAATGATAATTTGGTTAAATCTTTTTCTTTTCTACGATTTGCCCAATCAAAAGTTCTTTCGCAGTTTTAATTGGATGCTCACGTTCTTTGGCTAAACTTGCTCTTGTGGCCATGCGCTTTATTGTTCCTCCAATAGCATCACAAGGACCTTTGCCATGTGATGTAGCAAAAAATGCCATTCTGCATCAATTCCGTACATTGATTTAAATTGACATAGGCTCGAAAATTCTTACGATTTTTGTACTGCGACGCTGCTCCATCAGACATGAAATATATCTTTTTGACTTCTTTATGCTTATCAACGCGTAAAAAGTTAATCATTTGTTCAATGAACAAGTTTACGGATACTGAATCGTGTCTTAAATCTTCGGAAATTATAATAAAACTTAAGTGTTCAATTTGCGTACTTCCATTAAAAAAAATAACGAATGGATGAATTGTAGCTTGTTGTACGTTCCAGTGATGGGACTGCACTTCATCTTGCAATACAAAGCTGTAATTTTCAGAAAAATCACAAATGACTAAAAATTCACCATTTTGTAATGTATTTTTCGTATTTTTTAAAAAGCTGGATTGTTCTGTTTTAATGAAATCGTGAGGGATTAAACTTTCTAATTTCAAGCAAAAATATGACACAAACCAGTGCTGTCATGGTGGTTACTCCAAGTTACTCACTGAGTAACCAGCTCTCGGGACCAAAAAAAAAAATTTTTTTTTGCCCTCTTTTCACCGAAACGAAAAATAATTTTCTTCTGAAAAATTGTCCGCTCTCTAAGATCGCTTTTACTGCTCCTACCATTCTGAAATCGTGCCCTCTTATATTCTCCATGTATCCTATTCGGGATTCCCGCTCCCCTAGAACGTATTATTCGAACATTTTGCACCCCCGTAGATTTTGAAATATGTCCTCTGCAGGATCTCCGCCCTCCTATACGAATCACTCTAACTGATTTGCGCCTCCTTAGATTAAAAAAAAGTCCTCTAAGGGATCTAGAACGTACTATTTGAACTTTTTTGCGCCCCCGTAGAATTTATTTATTTAAATATCTCCGCCCTCCTATACGTATTCCTCTAACTTTTTTTGCGCCCCCGTAGATGTCAAAATATGTCCTCTACGGGATTTCCGCTCCCCAAACACGTATTACTCGAACTGTTAGCGCCCCTGTAGATTTAAAAATATGTCCTCGGCAGGATCTCCGCCCTCCCATACGCGATCCTCTAACTTTTTTTGCGCCCCTGCAGATTTAAAAACATGTCCTCCACGAGATTTCCGCTCTCCTAGAACGTATTATTAGAACTTTTTTTCGCCCTCGTGGATTTAGAAATATGTCCTCTGTAGGATTTCCACCCCTATATGTATTACTCTAACTTTTTTGCGCCCCCTTAGATTTCAAAATATGTCCTCTATGGGATTTCTGCTCTCTTAAAACGTATTTTTCGAACTGTTTGTGCCCCCGTACATTTTGAAATATTTCCTCTGCAGGATCTCCGCCCTCCTATACTTATTTCTCTAACTTTTTTGCGGCCCTTAGAAATCAAAATATGTTCTCTACGGAATTTCCGCTCTCCTAGAACGTATCATTCAAATTTTTTTGCGCCCCCGTGGATTTAGAAATATGTACTCTGAAGGACCTCCGCCCTCCTATACGAATTTCTCTATTTTGTGCCCCTGTAGATTTTGAAATATGTCCTCTGTAGGATCTCCGCCCTCCTATATGTATTCCTCTAACTGATTTGCGCCTCGTCCTCTACGCGATTCCCATCCCCTAGAACGTATTATTCTATTTTTTGCGCCCAAGTAGATTTTGGAATTTTATACGTATTCCTCTAACTTTTTGCGCCCTGTAGATTGAAAAACAAACCCTCTTCGGGGTTCCCCCCTTCAAAGAAGGTATCATTCAAACTTTTGCGCCCCTGTAGATTTAGAAATATGTCCTCTGCAGGATCTCCGCCCTCCTATACGTATTCGTCTAATTTATTTGCACCCCCTAAGATTTCAAAATATGTCCTCTACGGGATTTCCGCTCCCCTAGAACGTAATTTTCGAACTTTTCAAGCCCCCATAGAATTAGAAATATGTCCTCCGTACTCCTATACGTATTCCTCTAACTTTTTTTTGCGCAACTGTTGATTTAAACAAAAAAAATCCGCTTCCGATTTCCGTATTGTTCGAACTTTTTTGCGCCCCCGAGGATTTAGAAATGTATCCTCTGCAGAATCTCCGCCCTCCTATACGTATTCCTCTAACTTTTTTGCGCCCCCTAAGATTTCAAAATATGTCCTCCACGGGATTTCCGCTCCCCTAAAACGTATTATTCGAACTGTTTGCGCCCCCGTAGATTTAGAAATATGTCCTCTGCAGGATCTCCATCCTCCTATAAGTGTTCCTCTAACTTTTTTTTTGCGCCCTGGTAGAATTAACAAAAAAATTGTCCGCTTCAGGATTTCCACCCCCTAGAACGTGTCATTCAATTTTTTTTGCGCCCCCGTGCATTTAGAAATATGTACTCTGAAGGATCTCCGCCCTCCTATATGTATTCCTCTTACTTTTTTGCGCCCTGTAGATTTTAAAAAAAATGTCAGCTTCGGGATATCCGCCCCCTAGAACGTATTATTCGAACTTTTTTGCGCCCCCGTAGATTTCAAAATATGTCCTCTACGGGATTTCCGCTCCCCTTCAACGTATTATTCGAACTGTTTGCGCCCCCGTAGATTTAGAAATATGTCCTCTTTTTCTAAATCTTAGGTTGGACAACATTCCCACTTCCATCATATGAGGCACGCTGCAAGCTTATAAACATTCAATCTTTGAAAGAGCGTCGTGAAACTGCAATGGTTCCATTTATTAACGATATAGTTTCACAGCGTATTGATTCAACAAACATTTTATCGAAATTCAATTTCTACATACCATCTCGACAACTGCGTCATCGACATACATTTTGAATTAATCAATGCCGTACAAATTATGCCAAAATTCGGACCTCTCAATCAGATGATGGCTATCTATAATCAACACTGCGAAACTATTGACTTTACAATGTCTCGGCAGAACCTAAAAAAATATTTTGTCACAATTCGAAACCTACACATCTAAATTTACATTAAATCGCAAAATTAAACACTACTTAACCAAACTATTTTTATTTTTATACACTATAATACCGTATTTATAGCATTAAGAAAATAAAGAAAAACATGTATATTGTATATGTACTAGTCTACGTCGGTTGACGAAATAAATAAATAAATAAATAAAATAAAAGGATCTCCGCCCTCCTATACGTGTTCCTTTAACTGTAGATTAATAAAAAATTGTCCGCTTCGGGATTTCCGCCCCATAAAATGTATTATTCGAACATAATTGCACCCTCATTAATTTAGAAATATGCCCTCTGCTGGATCTCCGCCCTCCTATATGTATTCCTCTTACTTTTTTTGCGCCCTGTAGATTTTAAGAAAATTTTCCGCTTCGGGATTTCCGCCCCCTAGAACGTATTATTCGAACTTTTTTGCGCCCCCGTGGATTTAGAAATATGTCCTCTGCAGGATCTCCACCCTCCTATAGGTGTTCCTCTAACTTTTTTTTGCGCCCTGGTAGAATTAAAAAAAAAATGTCCGCTTCGGGATTTCCACCCCCTAGAACGTATCATTCAAACTTATTTGCGCCCCCGTGCATTTAGAAATATGTCCTCTGAAGGATCTCCGCCCTCCTATATGTATTCCTCTTACTTTTTTGTGCCCTGTAGATTTTAAAAAATTGTCAGTTTCGGGATATCCGCCCCCTAGAACGTATTATTCGAACTTTTTTGCGCCCCCGTAGATTTCAAAATATGTCCTCTACGGGATTTCCGCTCCCCTTAAACGTATTATTCGAACTGTTTGCGCCCCCGTAGATTTAGAAATATATCCTCTGAAGGATCTCCGCCCTCCTATACGTGTTCCTTTAACTTTTTTTGCGCCCCTGTAGATTAATAAAAAATTGTCCGCTTCGGGATTTCCGCCCCATAAAATGTATTATTCGAACATTATTGCACCCTCATTAATTTAGAAATATGCCCTCTGCTGGATGTCCGCCCTCCTATATGTATTCCTCTTTCTTTTTTTGCGCCCTGTAGATTTTAAGAAAATTTTCCGCTTCGGGATTTCCGCCCCCTAGAACGTATTATTCAAACTTTTTTGCGCCCCCGTGGATATGAAAATATGTCCTCTGCAGGATCTCCGCCCTCCTATACGAATTTCTTCAACTTTTTGCGCCCCCGTAGATTTCAAAATATGTCCTCTACGGGATTTCCGCTACCCTAGAACGTATTATTCAAACTTGTTTGCGCCCCCGTAGAATTAGAAATATGACGTCTGCATGATCTCTGCCCTCCTATATATATATATATATTCCTCTAACTTTTTTGCGCCCTGTAGATTTTAAAAAAATTGTCAGCTTCGGGATATCCGCACCCTAGAACGTATTATTCGAACTTTTTTGCGGCCCCGTAGATTTCAAAATATGTCCTCTACGGGATTTCCGCTCCCCTAAAACGTATTATTCGAACTGTTTGCGCCCCCGTAGATTTAGTAATATGTCCTCTGAAGGATCTCCGCCCTCCTATACGTGTTCCTTTAACTTTTTTTGCGCCCCTGTAGATTAATAAAAAATTGTCCGCTTCGGGATTTCCGCCCCATAAAAAGTATTATTCGAACATTATTGCACCCTCATTAATTTAGAAATATGCCCTCTGCTGGATCTCCGCCCTCCTATATGTATTCCTCTTACTTTTTTGCGCCCTGTAGATTTTAAGAAAATTTTCCGCTTCGGGATTTCCGCCCCTAGAACGTATTATTCGAACTTTTTTGCGCCCCCGTGGATATGAAAATATGTCCTCTGCAGGATCTCCGCCCTCCTATACGAATTTCTTCAACTTTTTTGCGCCCCCGTAGATTTCAAAATATGTCCTCTACGGGATTTCCGCTACCCTAGAACGTATTATTCAAACTTTTTTGCGCCCCCGTGGATTTAGAAATATGTCCTCTGCAGGATCTCCACCCTCCTATAGGTGTTCCTCTAACTTTTTTTTGCGCCCTGGTAGAATTAAAAAAAATTGTCCGCTTCGGGATTTCCACCCCCTAGAACGTATCATTCAAACTTTTTTGCGCCCCCGTGCATTTAGAAATATGTACTCTGAAGGATCTCCGCCCTCCTATATGTATTCCTCTTACTTTTTTGCGCCCTGTAGATTTTAAAAAAATTGTCAGCTTCGGGATATCCGCCCCCTAGAACGTATTATTCGAACTTTTTTGCGCCCCCGTAGATTTCAAAATATGTCCTCTACGGGATTTCCGCTCCCCTAAAACGTATTACTCGAACTGTTTACGCCCCCGTAGATTTAGAAATATGTCCTCTGAAGGATCTCCGCCCTCCTATACGTGTTCCTTTAACTTTTTTTGCGCCCCCGTAGATTAAAAAAAATTGTCCGCTTCGGGATTTCCGCCCCATAAAATGTATTTTGCGAACATTATTGCGCCCTCATTTATTTAGAAATATGCCCTCTGCTGGATCTCCGCCCTCCTATATGTATTCCTCTTACTTTTTTTGCGCCCTGTAGATTTTAAGAAAATTTTCCGCTTCGGGATTTCCGCTACCCTAGAACGTATTATTCAAACTTTTTTGCGCCCCCGTGGATTTAGAAATATGTCCTCTGCAGGATCTCTACCCTCCTATACGTATTCCTCTAATTTATTTGCGCCCCCTAAGATTTCAAAATATGTCCGCTACGGGATTTCCACTCCCCTAGAACGTAATTTTCGAACTTTTCAAGCCCCCATAGATTTAGAAATATGTCCTCCGCCCTCCTATACGTATTCCTCTAACTTTTTTTTGCGCAACTATTGATTTAAAAAAAAAATCCGCTTCCGATTTCCGTATTGCTCAAACTTTTTTGCTCCCCCGAGGATTTAGAAATGTATCCTCTGCAGAATGTCCACCATCCTATACGTATTCCGCTAACTTTTTTGCGCCCCCTAAGATTTCAAAATATGTCCTCCACGGGATTTCCGCTCCCCTAAAACGTATTATTCGAACTGTTTGCGCCCCCGTAGATTTAGAAATATGTCCTCTGCACCCTCCTATAGGTGTTCCTCTAACTTTTTTTTGTGCCCTGGTAGAATTAAAAAAAATTGTCCGCTTTGGGATTTCCGCCCCCGAGAACGTATTATTCAAACAGGAATATGTCCTCTGCATGATCTCTGCCCTCCTGTATGTATTCCTCTTACTTTTTTGCGCCCTGTAGATTTTAAAAAAATTGTCAGCTTCGGGATATCCGCCCCCTAGAACGTATTATTCGAACTTTTTTGCGCCCCCGTAGATTTCAAAATATGTCCTCTACGGGATTTCCGCTCCCCTTAAACGTATTATTCGAATTGTTTGCGCCACCGTAGATTTAGAAATATGTCCTCTGAAGGATCTCCGCCCTCCTATACGTGTTCCTTTAACTTTTTTGCGCCCCTGTAGATTTAAAAAAGTTGTCCGCTTCGGGATTTCCTCCCCATAAAATGTATTATTCGAACATTATTGCGCCCTCATTAATTTAGAAATATGCCCTCTGCTGGATCTCCGCCCTCCTATATGTATTCCTCTTACTTTTTTGCGGCCTTAGTTTTAAAAATATGTCCTCTACGGGATTTCCGCTCCCCTAGAACGTATTATTCAAACTTTCTTTTGCGCCCCCGTGGATTTAGAAATATTTCCTCTATAGGATCTCCGCCCTCCTATACGAATTCCTCTATTTTGCGCCTCCGTAGATGTTCAAACCAATAGGGAACCATGCGCTCCCCTAGAACGTATTATTCAAACTTTTTTGCGTCCTCTTTGATTAGAAATATATCCTTTGCTGGATCTCCGCCCTCCTATACGAATTCCTCCATTTTGCGTAGATTTTGAAATATGTCCTCTGCAGGATTCCTCTAAATTTTTTGCGCCCCTGTAGATTTAAAAACAAATGTCCGCCTCGGGATTTCCGCCCCCTAGAACGTATTATTCGAACTTTTTTGCACCCCCTTGGATTTAGAAATATATACTCTGCAGGATCTCCGCCCTCCTATACGTATTCCTCTAACTTTCTTGCGCTATCTTAGATTTCAAAATATGTCCTCTACGGGATTTCCGCTCCCCTAGAACGTATTACTCAAACTTTTTTGCGCCCCCGTGGATTTAGAAATATGTCCTCTTTAGGATCTCCGCCCTCCTATATGTATTCCTCTAACTAACTTGCGCCTCCTTAGATTTAAAAATATGTCCTCTATGGGATTACCCTTTGCAGGATCTCCTATAGGTACGTATGTTCTGGGCTGCAAGAATCAGCTAAAAATGCATCCTCAAGATTTTGTTTACAAATTACGGGGGAAACATCCGGAAAGCAGCGGGAATGCTTCCGGACGCGTTCGTTTCATAATGGTACGCTTCGAATCAACAATCCCCAGCATTCAGAGGCTGTTCCAATGCGGGAACCATGCAATCTGTATGTTCCGGGCTGCGAGATTCAGCGAAAAATGCATCCGGAAGATTTTGTTTACAAATTACGGGGGAAACATCCGGAAAGCAGCGGGAATGCTTCCGGACGCGTTCGTTTCATAATGGTACGCTTTGAATCAACAATCCCCAGCATTCAGAGGCTGTTCCAATAAGGGAACCAAGCGAAATGTTTGTTCCGGGATGCGAGAATCAGCGAAAAATGCATCCGGAAGATTTTGTTTACAAATTACGGGGGAAACATCCGGAAAGCAGCGGGAATGCTTCCGGACGCGTTCGTTTCATGATGGTACGCTTCGAATTAACAATCCCCAGCATTCAGAGGCTGTTCCAATAAGGGAACCAAGCGAAATGTTTGTTCCGGGCTGCGAGATTCAGCGAAAATGCATCCGGAAGATTTTGTTTACAAATTACGGGGGAAACATCCGGAAAGCAGCGGGAATGCTTCCGGACACGTTCGTTTCATGATGGTACGCTTCGAATCAACAATCCCCAGCATTCAGAGGCCATTCCAATGCGGGAACCATGCGATCTGTATGTTCCGGGCTGCGAGAATCAGCGAAAAATGCATCCGGAAGATTTTGTTTACAAATTACGGGGGAAACATCCGGAAAGCAGCGGGAATGCTTCCGGACGCGTTCGTTTCATGATGGTACGCTTCGAATCAACAATCGCCTACATTCAGAGGCTGTTCCAATGCGGGAATCATGCGATCTGTATGTTCCGGGCTGCGAGAATCAGCGAAAAATGCATCCGGAAGATTTTGTTTACAAATTACGGGGGAAACATCCGGAAAGCAGCGGGAATGCTTCCGGACGCGTTCGTTTCATGATGGTACGCTTCGAATCAACAATCGCCTGCATTCAGAGGCTGTTCCAATGCGGGAACCATGCGATCTGTATGTTCCGGACTGCGAGAATCAGCGAAAAATGCATCCGGAAGATTTTGTTTACAAATTACGGGGGAAACATCCGGAAAGCAGCGGGAATGCTTCCGGACACGTTCGTTTCATGATGGTACGCTTCGAATTAACAATCCCCAGCATTCAGAGGCTGTTCCAATAAGGGAACCAAGCGAAATGTTTGTTCCGGGATGCGAGAATCAGCGAAAAATGCATCCGGAAGATTTTGTTTACAAATTACGGGGGAAACATCCGGAAAGCAGCGGGAATGCTTCCGGACGCGTTCGTTTCATGATGGTACGCTTCGAATTAACAATCCCCAGCATTCAGAGGCTGTTCCAATAAGGGAACCAAGCGAAATGTTTGTTCCGGGCTGCGAGATTCAGCGAAAAATGCATCCGGAAGATTTTGTTTACAAATTACGGGGGAAACATCCGGAAAGCAGCGGGAATGCTTCCGGACACGTTCGTTTCATGATGGTACGCTTCGAATCAACAATCCCCAGCATTCAGAGGCCATTCCAATGCGGGAACCATGCGATCTGTATGTTCCGGGCTGCGAGAATCAGCGAAAAATGCATCCGGAAGATTTTGTTTACTAATTACGGGGGAAACATCCGGAAAGCAGCGGGAATGCTTCCGGACACATTCGTTTCATGATGGTACGCTTCGAATCAACAATCCCCAGCATTCAGAGGCCATTCCAATGCGGGAACCATGCGATCTGTATGTTCCGGGCTGCAAGAATCAGCGAAAAATGCATCCGGAAGATTTTGTTTACAAATTACGGGGGAAACATCCGGAAAGCAGGGGGAATGCTTTCGGACGCGTTCGTTTCATGATGGTACGCTTCGAATCAACAATCACCTGCATTCAGAGGCTGTTCCAATGCGGGAACCATGCGATCTGTATGTTCCGGGCTGCGCGATTCAGCGAAAAATGTATTCGGAAGATTTTGTTTACAAGTTACGGGGGAAACATCCGGAAAGCAGAGGGAATGCTTCCGGACGCGTTCGTTTCATAATGGTACGCTTCGAATCAACAATCCCCAGCATTCAGAGGCTGTTCCAATACGGGAACCAAGCGAAATGTTTGTTCCGGGATGCGAGAATCTGCGAAAAATGCATCCGGAAGATTTTGTTTACAAATTACGGGGGAAACATCCGGAAAGCAGCGGGAATGCTTCCGGACGCGTTCGTTTCATGATGGTACGCTTCGAATCAACAATCTTCAGCATTCAGAGGTCATTCCAATTCGGAACCATGCGATCTATATGTTCCGGGCTGCGAGAATCAGCGAAAAATGTATCCGGAAGATTTAGTTTACAAATCACGGGGGAAACATCCGAAAACCAGCGGGAATGCTTCCGGACGCGTTCGTTTCATGATGGTACGCTTCGAATCAACAATCTTCAGCATTCAGAGGCCATTCCAATGCGGGAACCACGCGATCTGTATGTTCCGGGCTGCGAGATTCAGCGAAAAATGCATCCGGAAGATTTTGTTTACAAATTACGGGGGAAACATCCGGAAAGCAGCGGGAATGCTTCCGGACGCGTTCGTTTCATAATGGTTCGCTTCGAATCAACAATCCCCAGCATTCAGAGGCTGTTCCAATACGGGATCTAAGCGAAATGTTTGTTCCGGGATGCGAGAATCAGCGCAAAATGCATTTGGCAGATTTTGTTTACAAATTACGGGGGAAACATCCGGAAAGCAGCGGGAATGCTTCCGGACGCGTTCGTTTCATGATGGTACGCTTCGAATAAAAAATCCCCAGCATTCAGAGGCTGTTCCAATACGGGAACCAAGCGAAATGTTTGTTCCGGGATGCGAGAATCAGCGAAAAATGCGTCCGGAAGATTTTGTTTAGAAATTACAGGGGAAACAAACGGAAAACAGCGGGAATGCTTATTTTTGGATTGAGCGCTCGTTGGATTCCATGAGGGCGGTCACAGAATCATTTTGAGTTTAATTCGGTTGCTTCAACGCGATAGTAGAATGAGCGCTCGTCTGAGTCCAGAAGGACGAGCGCAGTATCGATATGAGTTCAATATGGTAGCACTTATGTGATGATAGTGGATTGAGCGCTCGTCTGAGTTCATGAAGGTGAGCGCAGTAGCATTCTGAGCTCAATTTGATTGATCTAACGAGATAGTAGAATGAGCGCTCGTATGAGGACGGGTGCAGTGTCGATATGAGTTCAATTTGGTTGAACTCATGTGATGATGGTGAATTGAGCGCTCGTTTGAGTCAATGAGGGCGGGCGCAGTATCGATATGAGTTCAATTTGGTTGCAATTATGTGATGATAGTGGATTGAGCGCTCGTCTGAGTCAATGAGGGCGGGTGCAGTATCGATATGAGTTCAATTTGGTTGCACTTATGTGATGATAGTGGATTGAGCGCTCGTCTGAGTCCATGAGGGTGGGCGCAGAAGCATTCTGAGTTCAATTTGGTTTCTCTAATGAGATTATAGAATAAGCGCTCGTTTTAATCCTTGGGGGCGGTCGCAGTGTCGATATTAGATCAATTTGGTTGAATCAAGTGATTATAGTGTGTTGAGCGCTCGTCTGTGTCCATCAAGGTGGGCGCTGTGTCGATATGAGTTCAATTTGGTTGCACTTATGTGATGATAGTGGATTGAGCGCTCGCGTGAGTCAATGAGGGCGAGCGCATTGTCGATATCAGTTCAATTTGGTTGCCCTTATGTGATGATGGTGGATTGAGTGCTCGTCTGAGTCAATGAGGGCGGGCGCAGTGGCGATATTAGTTCAATTTGGTTGCACTTATGTAATGATGGTGGATTGAATGCTCGTCTGAGTCCATGAGGGTGGGCGCATTGTCGATATGAGTTCAATTTGGTTGCACTTATGTGATGATAGTGGATTGAGCGCTCGTCTGAATTAATGAGGGCGGGCGCAGTATTCACATGAGTTCAATTTGGTTGCACTTGTGTGATGATAGTGGATTGAGCGCTCGTCTGAGTCAATGAGGGCGGGCGCAGTGTCGAAATGACTAAAATTTGGTTGCACTTATGTGATGGTAGTGGATTAAGCGCTCGTCTGAGTCCATGAGGGTGGGCGCAGTGTCGAAATGTTTTAAATTTGGTTGCACTTATGTGATGATAGTGGATTGAGCGCTCGTCTGAGTCAATGAGGGGGTGCGCAGTATCGATATGAGTTCAATTTGGTTGCACTTATGTGATGATAGTGGAGTGCTCGTCTGAGTCAATGAGGGCGGGCGCAGCATCGATATGAGTTCAATTTGGTTGCAATTATGTGTTGATAGTGGATTGAGCGCTCGTCTGAGTCAAAGAGGGCGGGCGCAGTGTCGATATGAGTTCAATTTGGTTGCACTTATGGGATGATAGTGGATTGAGCACTCGTTTGAGTCAATGAAGGCGGGCGCAGTGTTGATATGAGTTCAATTTGGTTGCACTTATGTGATGATAGTGGATTGAGCGCTCGTCTGGGTCAATGAGGGTGGGCGCAGTATCGATATGAGTTCAATTTGGTTGCACTTATGGGATGATAGTGGATTGAGTGCTCGTCTGAGTCAATGAGGGTGGGCGCAGCATCGATATGAGTTCAATTTGGTTGCAATTATGTGTTGATAGTGGATTGAGCGCTCGTCTGAGTCAAAGAGGGCGGGCGCAGTGTCGATATGAGTTCAATTTGGTTGCACTTATGGGATGATAGTGGATTGAGCGCTCGTTTGAGTCAATGAAGGCGGGCGCAGTGTTGATATGAGTTCAATTTGGTTGCACTTATGTGATGATAGTGGATTGAGTGCTCGTCTGAGTCAATGAGGGCGGGTGCAGTATCGATATGAGTTCAATTTGGTTGCACTTATGTGATGATAGTGGATTGAGTGCTCGTCTGAGTCAATGAGGGCGGGCGCAGTATCGATATGAGTTCAATTTGGTTGCACTTATGTGTTGATAGTGGATTGAGCGCTCGTCTGAGTCAAAGAGGGCGGGCGCAGTGTCGATATGAGTTCAATTTGGTTGCACTTATGGGATGATAGTGGATTGAGCGCTCGTTTGAGTCAATGAAGGCGGGCGCAGTGTTGATATGAGTTCAATTTGGTTGCACTTATGTGATGATAGTGGATTGAGTGCTCGTCTGAGTCAATGAGGGCAGGCGCAGTATCGATATGAGTTCAATTTGGTTGCGCTCGTCTGAGTCAATGAGGGTGGGCGCTGTAACGACATGAGTTCAATTTGGTTGCACTTCTGTGATGATAGTGGATTGAGTGCTCGTCTGAGTCCATGAGGGTGGGCGCAGTGTTGATATGAGATCAATTTGGTTGCACTTATGTAATGATAGTGTTCAATTTGATTGCAGTTAAATGATGATAGTGGATTGAGCGCTCGTCTGAGTCCATGAGGGTGGGCGCAGAAGCATTCTGAGTTCAATTTGGTTTCTCTAATGAGATTATAGAATAAGCGTTCGTTTTAATCCTTGGGGGCGGTCGCAGTGTCGATATTAGATCAATTCGGTTGGATCAAGTGATTATAGCGGGTTGAGCGCTCGTCTGTGTCCATGATGACGGGCGCATTGTCGATATGAGTTCAATTTGGTTGCACTTATGTGATGATAGTGGATTGAGCGCTCGTCTGAGTCCATGAGGGTGGGCGCTGTGTCGATATGAGTTCAATTTGGTTGCACTTATGTGATGATAGTGGATTGAGCGCTCGTCTGAGTCAATGAGGGCGGGCGCATTGTCGATATGAGTTCAATTTGGTTGCACTTATGTGTTGATAGTGGATTTAGCGCACGTCTGAGTCAATGAGAGTGGGCGCAGTGTCGACATGAGTTCAATTTGGTTGCACTTATGTGATGATAGTGGATTTAGCGCACGTCTGAGTCAATGAGAGTGGGCGCAGTGTCGACATGAGTTCAATTTGGTTGCACTTATGTGATGATAGTGGATTGAGCGCTCGTCTGAGTCAATGAGGGCGGGCGCAGTGTCGATATGAGTTCAATTTGGTTGCCCTTATGTAATGATGGTGGATTGAGTGCTCGTCTGAGTCAATGAGGGTGGGCGCTGTGTCGATATGACTTCAATTTGGTTGCACTTATGTAATGATAGTGGATTGAGCGCTCGTCTGAATCAATGAGGGCGGGTGCAGTATCCATATGAGTTCAATTTGGTTGCACTTGTGTGATGATAGTGGATTGAGCGCTCGTCTGAGTCAATGAGGGTGGGCGCAGTGTCGAAATGACTCAAATTTGGTTGCACTTATGTGATGGTAGTGGATTAAGCGCTCGTCTGAGTCCATGAGGGTGGGCGCTGTGTAGATCTGACTTCAATTTGGTTGCACTTATGTGATGATAGTGGATTGAGCGCTCGTCTGAGTCAATGAGGGCGAGCGCAGTGTCGATATGATTTCAATTTGGTTGCACATATGTGATGATAGTGGATTGAGTGGTCGTCTGAGTCAATGAGGGCGGGTGCAGTATCGATATGAGTTCAATTTGGTTGCACTTATGTGATGATAAATCATTGAGTGCTCGTCTGAGTCAATGAGGGCGGGCGCAGCATCGATATGAGTTCAATTTGGTTGCACTTATGTAATGATGGTGGATTGAGTGCTCGTCTGAGTCCATGAGGGTGGGCGCTGTGTCGATATGACTTCAATTTGGTTGCACTTATGTAATGATAGTGGATTGAGCGCTCGTCTGAGTCAATGAGGGCGGGCGCAGTGTCGATATGAGTTCAATTTGGTTGCCCTTATGTAATGATGGTGGATTGAGTGCTCGTCTGAGTCAATGAGGGTGGGCGCTGTGTCGATATGACTTCAATTTGGTTGCACTTATGTAATGATAGTGGATTGAGCGCTCGTCTGAATCAATGAGGGCGGGCGCAGTATCCATATGAGTTCAATTTGGTTGCACTTGTGTGATGATAGTGGATTGAGCGCTCGTCTGAGTCAATGAGGGTGGGCGCAGTGTCGAAATGACTCAAATTTGGTTGCACTTATGTGATGGTAGTGGATTAAGCGCTCGTCTGAGTCCATGAGGGTGGGCGCGGTGTAGATCTGACTTCAATTTGGTTGCACTTATGTGATGATAGTGGATTGAGCGCTCGTCTGAGTCAATGAGGGCGAGCGCAGTGTCGATATGATTTCAATTTGGTTGCACATATGTGATGATAGTGGATTGAGTGGTCGTCTGAGTCAATGAGGGCGGGTGCAGTATCGATATGAGTTCAATTTGGTTGCACTTATGTGATGATAAATCATTGAGTGCTCGTCTGAGTCAATGAGGGCGGGCGCAGCATCGATATGAGTTCAATTTGGTTGCACTTATGTGATGATAGTGGATTGAGCGCTCGTCTGAGTCAATGAGGGCGGGCGCATTGTCGATATGAGTTCAATTTGGTTGCACTTATGTGATGATAGTGGATTGAGCGCTCGTCTGAGTCAATGAGAGCGGGCGCAGTGTCGACATGAGTTCAATTTGGTTGCACTTATGTGATGATAGTGGATTGAGCGCTCGTCTGAGTCAATGAGGGCGGGCGCAGTGTCGATATGAGTTCAATTTGGTTGCCCTTATGTAATGATGGTGGATTGAGTGCTCGTCTGAGTCAATGAGGGCGGACGCAGTGGCGATATTAGTTCAATTTGGTTGCACTTATGTAATGATGGTGGATTGAGTGCTCGTCTGAGTCCATGAGGGTGGGCGCTGTGTCGATATGACTTCAATTTGGTTGCACTTATGTAATGATAGTGGATTGAGCGCTCGTCTGAATCAATGAGGGCGGGTGCAGTATCCATATGAGTTCAATTTGGTTGCACTTGTGTGATGATAGTGGATTGAACGCTCGTCTGAGTCAATGAGGGTGGGCGCAGTGTCGAAATGACTCAAATTTGGTTGCACTTATGTGATGGTAGTGGATTAAGCGCTCGTCTGAGTCCATGAGGGTGGGCGCGGGGTAGATCTGACTTCAATTTGGTTGCACTTATGTGATGATAGTGGATTGAGCGCTCGTCTGAGTCAATGAGGGCGAGCGCAGTGTCGATATGATTTCAATTTGGTTGCACATATGTGATGATAGTGGATTGAGCGCTCGTCTGAGTCAATGAGGGCGGGCGCAGTATCGATATGAGTTCAATTTGGTTGCACTTATGTGTTGATATTGGATTGAGCGCTCGTCTGAGTCAAAGAGGGTGAGCGCAGTGTCGATATGAGTTCAATTTGGTTGCACTTATGTGATGATAGTGGATTGAGCGCTCGTTTGAGTCAATGAAGGCGGGCGCAGTGTCGATATGAGTTCAATTTGGTTGCACTTATCTGATGATAGTGGATTGAGTGCTCGTCTGAGTCAATGAGGGCAGGCGCAGTATCGATATGAGTTCAATTTGGTTGCAATTATGTGATGGTAGTGGATTGAGCGCTCGTCTGAGTCAATGAGGGCGGGCGCTGTAACGACATGAGTTCAATTTGGTTGCACTTATGTGATGATAGTGGATTGAGTGCTCGTCTGAGTCAATGAGGGCGGGCGCAGTGTCGATATGAGATCAATTTGGTTGCACTTATGTGATGATAGTGGATTGAGCGCTCGTCTAAGTCCATGAGGGTGGGCGCTGTATCAGTATGAGTTCAATTTGGTTGCACTTATGTGATGATAAATCATTGAGTGCTCGTCTGAGTCAATGAGGGCGGGTGCAGCATAGATATGAGTTCAATTTTGTTGCACTTATGTGATGATAGTGAATTGAGCGCTCGTCTGAATCAATGAGGGCGGGCGCAGTACCGATATGAGTTCAATTTGGTTGCACTTATGTGTTGATAGTAGATTGAGCGCTTGTCTGAGTCAATGAGGGCGGCAGTATCGATATGAGTTCAATTTGGTTGCACTTGTGTGATGATAGTGGATTGAGCGCTCGTCTGAGTCAATGAGGGTGGGCGCAGTGTCGAAATGACTTAAATTTGGTTGCACTTCTGTGATGATAGTGGATTGAGCGCTCGCCTGAGTCCATGAGGGCGGGCGCAGTAGCATTCTGAGTTCAATTTGGTTTCTCTAATGAGATTTTAGAATGAGCGCTCGTTTTAATCCTTGGGGGCGGTCGCAGTGTCGATATGAGATCAATTTGGTTGCTCTCATGTGATGATAGTGGGTTGAGCGCTCGTCTGTGTCCATGATGACGGGCGCATTGTCGATATGAGTTCAATTTGGTTGCACTTATGTGATGATAGTGGATTGAGCGCTCGTCTGAGTCAATGAGGGTGGGCGCAGTGTCGAAATGACTTAAATTTGTTTGCACTTATGTGATGGTAGTGGATTAAGCGCTCGTCTGAGTCCATGAGGGTGGGCGCGGTGTAGATCTGACTTCAATTTGGTTGCACTTATGTGATGATAGTGGATTGAGCGCTCGTCTGAGTCAATGAGGGCGAGCGCAGTGTCGATATGATTTCAATTTGGTTGCACATATGTGATGATAGTGGATTGAGTGGTCGTCTGAGTCAATGAGGGCGGGTGCAGTATCGATATGAGTTCAATTTGGTTGCACTTATATGATGATAAATCATTGAGTGCTCGTCTGAGTCAATGAGGGCGGGCGCAGCATCGATATGAGTTCAATTTGGTTGCACTTATGTAATGATGGTGGATTGAGTGCTCGTCTGAGTCCATGAGGGTGGGCGCTGTGTCGATATGACTTCAATTTGGTTGCACTTATGTAATGATAGTGGATTGAGCGCTCGTCTGAATCAATGAGGGCGGGTGCAGTATCCATATGAGTTCAATTTGGTTGCACTTGTGTGATCATAGTGGATTGAGCGCTCGTCTGAGTCAATGAGGGTGGGCGCAGTGTCGAAATGACTCAAATTTGGTTGCACTTATGTGATGGTAGTGGATTAAGCGCTCGTCTGAGTCCATGAGGGTGGGCGCGGTGTAGATCTGACTTCAATTTGGTTGCACTTATGTGATGATAGTGGATTGAGCGCTCGTCTGAGTCAATGAGGGCGAGCGCAGTGTCGATATGATTTCAATTTGGTTGCACATATGTGATGATAGTGGATTGAGTGGTCGTCTGAGTCAATGAGGGCGGGTGCAGTATCGATATGAGTTCAATTTGGTTGCACTTATGTGATGATAAATCATTGAGTGCTCGTCTGAGTCAATGAGGGCGGGCGCAGCATCGATATGAGTTCAATTTGGTTGCACTTATGTGATGATAGTGGATTGAGCGCTCGTCTGAGTCAATGAGGGCGGGCGCATTGTCGATATGAGTTCAATTTGGTTGCACTTATGTGTTGATAGTGGATTTAGCGCACGTCTGAGTCAATGAGAGTGGGCGCAGTGTCGACATGAGTTCAATTTGGTTGCACTTATGTGATGATAGTGGATTGAGCGCTCGTCTGAGTCAATGAGGGCGGGCGCAGTGTCGATATGAGTTCAATTTGGTTGCCTTATGTAAATGATGGTGGATTGAGTGCTCGTCTGAGTCAATGAGGGCGGACGCAGTGGCGATATTAGTTCAATTTGGTTGCACTTATGTAATGATGGTGGATTGAGTGCTCGTCTGAGTCCATGAGGGTGGGCGCTGTGTCGATATGACTTCAATTTGGTTGCACTTATGTAATGATAGTGGATTGAGCGCTCGTCTGAATCAATGAGGGCGGGTGCAGTATCCATATGAGTTCAATTTGGTTGCACTTGTGTGATGATAGTGGATTGAACGCTCGTCTGAGTCAATGAGGGTGGGCGCAGTGTCGAAATGACTCAAATTTGGTTGCACTTATGTGATGGTAGTGGATTAAGCGCTCGTCTGAGTCCATGAGGGTGGGCGCGGTGTAGATCTGACTTCAATTTGGTTGCACTTATGTGATGATAGTGGATTGAGCGCTCGTCTGAGTCAATGAGGGCGAGCGCAGTGCCGATATGATTTCAATTTGGTTGCACATATGTGATGATAGTGGATTGAGCGCTCGTCTGAGTCAATGAGGGAGGGTGCAGTATCGATATGAGTTCAATTTGGTTGCACTTATGTGTTGATATTGGATTGAGCGCTCGTCTGAGTCAAAGAGGGTGAGCGCAGTGTCGATATGAGTTCAATTTGGTTGCACTTATGTGATGATAGTGGATTGAGCGCTCGTTTGAGTCAATGAAGGCGGGCGCAGTGTCGATATGAGTTCAATTTGGTTGCACTTATCTGATGATAGTGGATTGAGTGCTCGTCTGAGTCAATGAGGGCAGGCGCAGTATCGATATGAGTTCAATTTGGTTGCAATTATGTGATGGTAGTGGATTGAGCGCTCGTCTGAGTCAATGAGGGCGGGCGCTGTAACGACATGAGTTCAATTTGGTTGCACTTATGTGATGATAGTGGATTGAGTGCTCGTCTGAGTCAATTAGGGCGGGCGCAGTGTCGATATGAGATCAATTTGGTTGCACTTATGTGATGATAGTGGATTGAGCGCTCGTCTAAGTCCATGAGGGTGGGCGCAGTGTCAGTATGAGTTCAATTTGGTTGCACTTATGTGATGATAAATCATTGAGTGCTCGTCTGAGTCAATGAGGGCGGGTGCAGCATAGATATGAGTTCAATTTTGTTGCACTTATGTGATGATAGTGAATTGAGCGCTCGTCTGAATCAATGAGGGCGGGCGCAGTACCGATATGAGTTCAATTTGGTTGCACTTATGTGTTGATAGTAGATTGAGCGCTTGTCTGAGTCAATGAGGGCGGCAGTATCGATATGAGTTCAATTTGGTTGCACTTGTGTGATGATAGTGGATTGAGCGCTCGTCTGAGTCAATGAGGGTGGGCGCAGTGTCGAAATGACTTAAATTTGGTTGCACTTCTGTGATGATAGTGGATTGAGCGCTCGCCTGAGTCCATGAGGGCGGGCGCAGTAGCATTTTGAGTTCAATTTGGTTTCTCTAATGAGATTTTAGAATGAGCGCTCGTTTTAATCCTTGGGGGCGGTCGCAGTGTCGATATGAGATCAATTTGGTTGCTTTCATGTGATGATAGTGGGTTGAGCGCTCGTCTGTGTCCATGATGACGGGCGCATTGTCGATATGAGTTCAATTTGGTTGCACTTATGTGATGATAGTGGATTGAGCGCTCGTCTGAGTCCATGAGGGTGGGCGCAGTAGCTTTCTGAATTCAATTCGGATTCTCTAATGAGGTTATAGAATGAGCGCTCGATTTAATCCTTGGGGGCGGTAGCAGTGTCGATATGAGTTCAATTTTGTTGCACTTATGTGATGATAGAGGATTGAGCGCTCGTCTGAGTCAATGAGGGTGGGGTGAGTTCAATTTGGTTGCACTTATGTGTTGATAGTGGATTAAGCGCACGTCTGAGTCAATGAGAGCGGGCGCAGTGTCGATATGAGTTCAATTTGGTTGCACTTATGTGATGATGGTGGATTGAGTGCTCGTCTGAGTCCATGAGGGTGGGCGCTGTGTCGATACCCGGGTAGCACACTTGTCACATATTAGGCACATTGGAGTTGCTGAAACCAAATCGACCTGAACTGTGCTACTTGGGTATGACTTCAGATTGGTTGCACTTATGTAATGATAGTGGATTGAGCGCTCGTCTGAATCAATGAGGGTGGGCGCAGTATCCATTCGAGTTCAATTTGGTTGCACTTGTGTGATGATGGTTGTTTTTGCGCTCGTCTGAGTCAATGAGGGCGGGCGCAGTGTCGAAATGTTTTAAATTTGGTTGCACTTATGTGATGATAGTGGATTGAGCGCTCGTCTGAGTCAATGAGGGGGTGCGCAGTATCGATATGAGTTCAATTTGGTTGCACTTATGTGATGATAGTGGATTGAGTGCTCGTCTGAGTCAATGAGGGCGGGCGCAGCATCTATATGAGTTCAATTTGGTTGCAATTATGTGTTGATAGTGGATTGAGCGCTCGTCTGAGTCAAAGAGGGCGGGCGCAGTGTCGGTATGAGTTCAATTTGGTTGCACTTATGGGATGATAGTCGATTGAGCGCAAATCTGAGTCCATGAGGGCGGGCACAGTAGCATTTCAAGTTCAATTAGGTTTCTCCAAGGAGATAGTAGAATGAGCGCTCGTTTGAATCCTTGGGGCGGTCGCAGTGTCGATATGAGATCAATTTGGTTGTACTTATGTGGTGATAGTGGATTGAGCGCTCGTCTAAGTCCATGAGGGCGGGCGCTGTGTCGATACGACCTCCATTTGGTTGCACTTATGGGATTATAGTGGATTGAGCGCTCGTCTGAGTCCATGAGAGCGGGCACAGTAGTATTTTGAGTTCAATTTGGTTTCTCTAAGGAGATAGCAGATTGAGCGCTCGTTTTAATCCTTGAGGCGGTCGCAGTGTCGATATGTGATCAATTCGGTTGTACTGCTCGTCTGAGTCCATGAGGGCGGGAACAGTAGAATTTTGAGTTCATTTAGGTTTCTCTAAGGAGATAGCAGATTGAGCGCTCGTTTGAATCCTTGGGGCGGTCGCAGTGTCGATATGAGATCAATTTGGTTGCACTTATGTGATGATAGTGGATTGAGCGCAAATCTGAGTCCATGAGGGCGGGCACAGTAGCAATTTAAGTTCAATTAGGTTTCTCCAATGAGATAGTAGAATGAGCGCTCGTTTGAATCCTTGGGGCGGTCGTAGTGTCGATATGAGTTCAATTTGGTTGTACTTATGTGGTGATAGTGGATTGAGCGCTCGTATGAGTCCATGAAAGCGGACACAGTAGTATTTGGAGTTCAATTTGGTTTCTCTAAGGAGATAGCAGATTGAGCGCTCGTTTGAATCCTTGGGGCGGTCGCAGTGTCGGTATAAGATCAATTTGGTTGTACTGCTCGTCTGAGTCCATGAGGGCGGGCACAGTAGCAATTTGTGTTCATTTAGGTTTCTCTAAGGAGATAGTAGAATGAGTGCTCGTTTGAATCCTTGGGGCGGTCACAGTGTCGTTATGCGATCAATTCGGTTGTACTTATGTGATGATAGTGGATTGAGCGCACGTCTGAGTCAATGAGGGCGGGCACAATAGCATTTTGAGTTCAATTAGGTTTCTCTAAAAAGATAGCAGATTGAGCGCTCGTTTGAATCCTTGGGGCGGTCGCAGTGTCGATATGAGATCAATTTGGTTGCAATGCTCGTCTGAGTCCATGAGGGCGGGCAGAGTAGCATTTTGAGTCCATTCTTTCTCTAAGGAGACAGCAGAGTGAGTGCTCGTTTGAATCATTGGGGCGGTCACAGTGTCGATATGCGATCAATTTGATGATAGTGGATTGAGCGCTCGTCTGAGTGCATAAGGGCAGGCACAGTAGTGTTTTGAGTTCAATTTGGTTTCTCTAAGGAGATAGCAGATTGATCGCTCGTTTTAATCCTTGAGGCGGTCGCAGTGTCGATATGAGATCAATTTGGTTGTACTTATGTGATGATAGTGGATTGAGCGCTCGTCTGAGTCCATGAGGGCGGGCACAGTAGCATTTTGAGTTGTCGATATGAGTTCAATTTGGTTGCACTTATGTGATGATAGTGGATTGATCGCTCGTCTGAGTCAATGAGGGCGGGCGCAGTATCGATATGAGTTCAATTTTGTTGCACTCATGTGATGATAGTGGATTGAGCGCTCGTCTGAGTCCATGAGAGCGGGCACAGTAGTGTTTTGAGTTCAATTTGGTTTCTCTAAGGAGATAGCAGATTGATCGCTCGTTTTAATCCTTGAGGCGGTCGCAGTGTCGATATGAGATCAATTTGGTTGTACTGCTCGTCTGAGTCCATGAGGGCGAGCACAGTAGAATTTTGAGTTCATTTAGGTTTCTCTAAGAAGATAGTAGAATGAGTGCTCGTTTGAATCCTTGGGGGCTGTCACAGTGTCGATATGCGATCAATTTGGTTGTACTTCTGTGATGATAGTGGATTGAGCGCACGACTGAGTCAATGAGGGCGGGCACAGTAGCATTTTGAGTTCAACTAGGTTTCTCTAAGGAGATAGCAGATTGAGCGCTCGTTTGAATCCTTGGGGCGGTCGCAGTGTCGATATGAGATCAATTTGGTTGCACTTATGTGATGATAGTGGATTGTGCGCAAATCTGAGTCCATGAGGGCGGGCACAGTAGCATTTTAAGTTCAATTAGGTTTCTCCAAGGAGATAGTAGAATGAGCGCTCGTTTGAATCCTTGGGGCGGTCGCAGTGTCGATATGAGATCAATTTGGTTCTATTTATGTGGTGATAGTGGATTGAGCGCTCGTCTAAGTCCATGAGGGCGGGCGCTGTGTCGATACGACCTCCATTTGGTTGCACTTATGTGATTATAGTGGATTGAGCGCTCATCTGAGTCCATGAGAGCGGGCACAGTAGTATTTTGAGTTCAATTTGGTTTCTCTAAGGAGATAGCAGGGGGCCCTCCTTAGCCGTGCGGTAAGACGCGCGGCTACAAAGCAAGACCATGCTGAGGGTGGCTGGGTTCGATTCCCGGTGCCGGTCTAGGCAATTTTCGGATTGGAAATTGTCTCGACTTCCCTGGGCATAAAAGTATCATCGTGTTAGCCTCATGATATACGAATGCAAAAATGGTAACCTGGCTTAGAAACCTCGCAGTTAATAACTGTGGAAGTGCTTAATGAACACTAAGCTGCGAGGCGGCTCTGTCCCAGTGTGGGGATGTAATGCCAATAAGAAGAAGAAGGAGATAGCAGATTGAGCGCTCGTTTTAATCCTTGAGGCGGTCGCAGTGTCGATATGAGATCAATTCGGTTGTACTGCTCGTCTGAGTTCATGAGGGCGGGCACAGTAGAATTTTGAGTTCATTTAGGTTTCTCTAAGGAGATAGTAGAATGAGTGCTCGTTTGAATCCTTGGGGGCGGTCACAGTGTCGATATGCGATCAATTTGTTTACGCTTATGTGATGATAGTAGATTGAGCGCTTGTCTGAGTCAATGAGGGCGGCAGTATCGATATGAGTTCAATTTGGTTGCACTTATGTGTTGATAGTGGATTGAGTGCTCATCTGAGTCAATGAGAGCGGGCGCAGTGTCGAAATGACTTAAATTTGGTTGCACTTATGTGATGATAGTGGATTGAGCGCTCGTCTGAGGCCATGAGGGCGGGCACAGTAGCATTTTGAGTTCAATTAAGTTTCTCTAAGGCGATAGTAGAATGAGCGCTCGTTTGAATCCTCGAGAATTGGTCACAGTGCCGATGTGAGATCAATTCAATTATTTTAATAAACCTAAAATGTATTTCTTATTTCAGCAATCGTACACTACTTTTTAATAACATTTACTAACCGTCTCATAATTTTAATCCACAATAAATAGAAGTAGATTGTTAGAAACCTGGATAAATTTTAGAAAAAAAGTGATATTGTAAAGACCTCAGCAGCAGGACTTTGCGATTTCGTAGAAACTTCTTATAGTTGGGAAAATCATATTTGAAAAGAATTTTTACCTCCAATTGAATATTAAAAGGTTTTCTGGACTTGAAGATACAAAAGTTGAAAGTTTAATCATACATCGTGGAACCAATGCTAACAGAATCCTGAATTGGCATCAAAACATTTCACTTGGTTGAAAACTACCAAAAATATGTGAAGTGTGATAGTACGTTTTTTGTTAAAAAAAAAACACGTTGGGGACATAGGAGAAGGGGTCAAAATCTACAAAAATGTGGATTGCCCTAGTAATTAGTAGACTAGAAGTTACGATTGCTACCAACTGGCGACAAGTTGTAATATTGAAGAGATTTTGGGAAGAAATCCCTTTTTTCCTGGCCATTCTGAGAGTTCATTTATGAATTCCTTTGGAGATCTTCCGAATTCCTTAACACATGCCTCAAAAACTGTTACGTAAGTTTTCCATGAGTTTCCATTTCGATTTCCAAAAACTTCTGGTTATTCCGTAATTTGTTGAGCATTTTCCGAGAAATGTTCCGGGTTCTTCCAGCAATCACTGAGTTCAAGAAATCCAAAATTGCTTCGTAGTGTCCGTAGAATATAGAATGTTTCCATGCCCAATAAGAGTTCTCCAGGTTGTTCTACAGCAATTTTCCGGTAATTCCTCTAGTAGAAATTTGTGGCAGAATTTCTGGAGGAATCGAAAAGAATGTTTAATTCAGAATGAAAGTCCTTACAGTTCAATAATAGATTCTTTGAAAAACAAATCGGTGTTTCAGAATAAATGCTTAAAGAAAATCCAAGACAAACGTCCGTAATTTTGAAATGTTCATTGTCATATGCTTACACGTCGAACAAGAAGGAAAATTTACTCTAATCAACGCAGTCATGAATAACGTGTCGATGAATGTCTAGGGGTGAGCAAACATCAGAACCGATTGATATGATACAATGCTCATGAATCAGCGATAACTGAAAAAAATCCGAGATTTCCCATAACATCTCAAATTTTCGTAGATTTTATCTAGAGCATAATGCTACGATTCATCTGGTTTTGGATTTCCATCTGAAGGCTACCGATTGTATTGGATATTATGCCGGAGCGATTTAGATTGGTTTTAGATTGCAATGCTGGGTATATTTGCAAAGAGGCAAATGAAAGACACTCAAATTAATTTGTTTATCAAATAGAATATATTCGCATCAGATATTACATATATAGATTTTGAATTGGAAAATTTAAAAGAATTGTTTGAATGAACATTTTATTTTGCTATGGTTAAGTAATATGATTATTAGATTTGAAAATTGACATGGCATGGTTCAAATATTGAAATGGAAATAGTTTTAGTTATTTACTAGCGATTTTATGGCAAAATGGACTTGGATTAGAATATTAAAACAGAATATATTTTCTAATCAAAACGCTCTATTATCTATGATACTGCCATTTGTGTTTTGATTTCATCTTTTCAAAAATCAAAAGTCCATTTTCGTTCTTTGAACCAGATTGAAGAATATTCCGAACTACTGGTTTTCCATCTCTGAAGACAGCATAAATCTAAGAAACTGGTGCTGAAGAAAAGTCCCCCTCATCCGGAATGCAATTGAAACTTTGAGAAAATTCCATTATATGTTGTATATATACATATATTATATATTATCAACTAATAAAAACCACCCGTATTGGGGCAATGATTGAAGCCATTTGGATATGAAGAGTGGAATCGCCAACTTCCTATTGTTAACATCTCGTGGAAAAGGCGGCTACTCCTATCTATTGGGTCAATCTGGAAACGAGGGCTTGATTATATTATTGCATGTACTAATCTTCTGGAAGAAGATTTCTATTCATCCCTTGGATTCGCATAAGTGTTTCTGCTTATGGAACCACCCAATCTTCCTTCCAGGAGTTTGAAAATAAACAATAATATAATCATGATCAAATGTTTGTCAGATAGGTAGTGTTATCGGCAGGTGCATTGCTACAATAGATGGTATCATCATCATCATCATCATCATGACTTGGATTGACAGGGTGGGCAGAAAATAATGCGAAAATTGTCATTTCTTAATCCCATTTGAACTGCTCCAAGCAATTTCATAATTTTCGAGTTCAGTTATCATTATAAGGTCCTTTCAAACAAATTTACTGAATGTGTGCTTTATTTTATTAATAATATCCTCGAGAGACGCCGAGCTAGAACACGCCTTTCGAACCTAGTCCTCCGACATCCGAACCTAGTCCTCCGGTCTTCACAAGGGTGCGATGGTTTACATACTGTGTTTCAACATACGCCGAAGTCGTAACCAACGGATTAAGATCCGGACTGCTAGAGGGCACAAATCTTTCGACAAAGATCATGTTGTTCTTCAGCATTGCTGGGTCGATTGAACTTTGACATGCGCCCATTATGCTGTAGGACAACGTTTTGATCCTCGAGAATTCGGCCTTCCCCAGGGAAGCATTGATCCTTAAAATACCGATAACTATTCGATATTTATTGTAACCCCAATCAATGAAAACAGGCGGCAGTTTCAAACCTGGACGCCCTCAAGCCAAACATCATGACACCAACGATTGTTTTGAAATTTAAACTTCACTTTCTCCAGAACATCCGCAACTTTCAGTGAGATGAACTGGTCCGTGCGGCCGTTGGCGTCAGCATCTATGCTGAAAAGCTTCGTCTGAAAACAGGATTATAATTTTTTCCTTATTCAACAAAGTAAGCAATCTCTTTAAACGAGTCACCCGTAGTTCTTATACCCGGTCCGTAATCAAGTGACGTTCACCCAAGCTTTGGAAGGTACATAAGCCTTCTTTGATGGTTTTCATTTCTCAGAAATTTTGACTTCTCAGTACTGGTGGAATGACCAGGTTGTGAGCAATCTTCCACTAGCTGATTTTATCAGTTTGGCAAGTGAAAGCTGACGTCCACTTTCCGGCTTCCCTAGACCCACATGCAGAGATATTTTAAGGCGATAAACTGTAGAGAAAAGCCATCCTACCACCACAGTAATCTCATTCGGCGTCTTCGGAGCAACAAACCAGTGATCACTTTTTGGGTAAATTTTACAAAATTGCAATAAGGTACACTGGGGAAGTGGAAACAGGGGTAAATGTAAAAATCGACTCAAGGAATTGGAATTGTACATACTTTACAGTTTTACCACATCATAAAATTATGCAAGAATATACTTTGATGCTCAAACTAATACTATGTTGAAATTTGTATTAGACATACACTAACACGTTAACGCTTTAACTGTAATTTTAGGTTTTGCGAAAAGTGACTTTTGCATTCATAAAATCAATTCTTCTTTGCACCAATTGTCCTTCTTTCAGGTGAATTTATATCACAGGTGATTTATAATACAATTGAACTAATCCCATCCAATTGGAGTGGTTTGTACCAAGAAAGCAAATTATTCAAAGATTTTACACTTACCCAGGTATCAAACACTACGGGGAAGTGGATAATGTTCTAATAAAGCATTTTTTTTCTTCCTCCATGGTTTATTTCGATAGCTGTGAATCTTAAATGTTCCTTCTTTGTTAACATTGTGATTCCAGTGGTGAGTGGACTAATATGAATGAGAAAATGCCTGATTAATCCACCTATCGGTATTGATGCCTTTCACATGTTTTAAATATGAAAAAAATTAGAGGAAATTTAAAATGGATGATAGGTAAATATATTCTATAATTCACATTATTTTATTCTAACAAGTTTCACTGTTGAATGCAATTTTTTGAACAGATTGTTAAGGACAAGTGCTTAAGAATAGTTGATAATTTTCTAGTGCTTTGCGCACACACATACATCAAATACGCACATACAGACATCATCTCAATTCGTTAAACGTTAATTAGTTTATAACCCTATAAGTTCTATTTTCCTTTAAAATTCATGTTTGTGAAATATACATTTTACGTACACTTAGTGTTCGAGAAGGCAAAACCAGCCTCTCTAGCTATTACGAGAATTTCTTGAGGATATATTCCGTTAAAGTGATGAAATCATTCCACAAAAGATACTCAGAGCAATTATCGTTGATTTTAGTTATATGTAACTACTCATCACTATTGAAGGTCAAGGTCATGGTTCCACTTACCCCATCCCACTAGGGTAAGTGGAAAAACAACTCCTGATTTTAAAATGTATTTCCATAAATTTTAAGCGACCAAAATGGTATGAATTACAGCAGTTGGTGCAAAATTGACTGTTTTTGATAGCCCATTTTGATTGAACGCATTTAGATCACTTAAACGTTTTACTCTAATTCAAACATGCACTATGGATTTTCCTTTTCCACTTCGTCCAGTGTACCTACAACAATTACAATCTCTTGGTGCGGCATTTTAGTAAACATAAACAAATATATTTTCAAAGAAATTAGTTCCTCCTAGCTACTCGAATTAATCCAATATTCAAGTTTAAACATTTTCGCATTACTTTCTGGCGCACCCTGTAGAATATTGTTTGGGAAAATTGAAAATGCATACCAAATAGATTCTGATAATGGAATATGGCTGAATACTGGACCATGTTTTGACTCAAATTCTGAATATGGCTCATATTCCGAACACTCGCTTTTAAATTGCCATTTTAGCTTTATTCGTGTAATTTTCTTCCATACGATCTTGTATTCAATTGTAATCTTTATCTCAGAACTGAAAAACGATGAAATTTCAGTTTTAAAACGCTAAAATTCAATGTTCAGAATATGAGCCATTTCAGGATTTGAGCCAAAACGCATTATTGGGGGAAGGGTCGTATGGCCGCGAAACTCATTCGACCGAAAGCCATAGGGCCGAACAAACCATTAGGCTGAAACCCATCTGGCCGAAAATTATTTGGCCGAGCGGGTCATCGGCAGAATAGGACATTTTTTCGAATAGGACATTTGGCTGAATAGGACATTTGACCGAGTAGGAAATAACTTTCATTTTAGTGGCTTTCGGCAAACGGCATTCGGCCAAACGGCCCTTCCCTGGATCAAGGCCTCTCACGGTGTCATTCAGAATGGATGCCTTGCGGCTCACCTAAACAATCTTAAAATTAATCCCCTCCTCATTCCTTTTAGCACCGAATTAAGACATATGCTGTCATTTTCCAATTGAAACTGCACAAGAGTTTCTTCACATCCACTGAAAAATTTGAATTGCTTTCTCGTAGTGAAAAGGGAAAAACTTGTTCCTTTGAGGGCACCGAATTTAAAGTTTCAAATTTTATTTATTTAGCAAATTTGAAGTGCTTGATAAATATTGTCTTCCGCAATGTTCCTCGAAATAAGGTTATCTACAAGTTTCCTGAAGAGCACAACCACGTATAATCTTTAATTAAAAAGTTTGGTTGGATTTTAACTTAAATGGGGACCACCTTAACGAACCTTTTTAACAGAACAATGTAACATTCCATTACAGACATCTTTTTGAACATACTCATGAATGAAAACGCAGGAAAATAGTATTTTTCCTGCTAAAATGCTGAATCGGGCCATTGTGCAATGGTCCATCGGGTCGAATGCAACCTGTCGCAATGCGAAGTGTTTCACATTTTTTATACACACATACAGACATCTTCTTCTTTTTGGCATAACATTCCCCATTGGGAAATTGCCGCCTAAAAGCATGTTCATTGAGCACTACCACATTTATTACCTGCGAGGTTCTAAGGAGGTATTATTTTTCATTCGTATACCCTGAGAGATTAAGATAATACTTCATTCCCAGGGAAGTCAATAAATTTCCACCGAAAATTTCTTAGACGAAGAGAATCGAACCCAGCCACCTTCTACATGGTCTTGCTTTGTAATCGTACATCTTACCGCATACAGACAACACTTTAATTGTTCAAGCTGAGTCGGCTACGTACAAAACACAATTGATTTCATGTTTTTTTCTTTCCGTGATTATTACGCAAAAGTAGATTGTTCATTCACTCAGGTTTTAATAATAACGGTCGACTTATTAAATTAAATGTATAGGACCCAGCGATAAGATGCGCTGCTATAAAGCAAGACCATGCTGAGAGTGGTTGTCTGATTTCGCTGCCAGTCTAGGCAATTTTCATTTTGTAAATTTTCCCCACTTCCCTGGACATAAAAGTATCATCGTGTTAGCCACATGATATACGAATGCAAAATGGATTGGCTTAGAAACCTCGCGTTGATAACTCTGGAAGTGCTGAATGAAACTAAGCTGAGGCGGCAATATCCCAGTGGGGATGTCATGCCAATAAGAAGAAGCAGAATATAGGACCTCAAAGAACATTTTAGGGTATGACAGTCCAATTTTACAAACAATATGGTTTGTTTACACGGAATGGTATAGTCTTGAATTGGAATCCGTCTTTATGTTGCTTTATTGTTGTTTTCGACTTTTAGTTGTCTTGATGCTTAATCCACAATAGTAAAATGTTTGCAGATGCTCAGGTTCTACTGAGGATAATCGTATTCACAACCACGTAAAGCATAAATTTAAGCAGGAAAATACTAAATAACTTCGACCAATCCCGAAGTTAGCTTAAATACAATACTAAACTTTTGTAGTGGTTCCTGGTGATGATCGAAACTATTGTTAACTACCATTAAAAAGTTTTTATGTTCTTGATATATTTTTTTAATTCTAAACCTCAAACTAAGTGAAATTTGCAAAGAAAACTTTTTCTCATCTCCGAATTCAAGCGTCCTTTATGTGCTTCTATAAATCACCTCTCAAAATTTTCAAATTTATTATTCCGTTTTTATACTACAGTCAGAAAGACTTTTCCCGCAGCACATACCTGGTCGGTGATGACTTTCGATCGTCTGCTCAGCGATAATTTCCGCTACGATGTGTCACCAATATTTCAGACATTAATGAATACAGAGGATTTATTCCTTAGTTGTGACAGCCACAATTTTCCCTCAATCGGGAGCAAAGTTTTGAATTTTCCTCACTTTTCCTCTGTCACCACGCTCTTCGCGTCTAAGTTGTTTTAATTGCTAATTAAAAACTTTTTCTGCGGTTCCTCGTTCACAAGAACCGAGCGTTTATTTTGTTGTTTCTTCTTTTTGTTGTTACTTCATATTTCTTCGGGATTGCTTGATTGTATTGATTACTTTTCATCACGCCCCAGTACCACCATCTAATCTATACATTTCCTTCTTTCGACAAAAGGAAATCACACTCTTTCTCCAGCCGCTACTCGAGGTCTCCGACAGAGTCAACTCACGAAATGAGAGCATTTAGCATTTTTCTTCTTTTCATCTAGCCTAATGGCCAAGACCTCTTCGAAAGGCTGGTCAATCTCAACGCCATAAAATACTGGCCACAAGATACATAATTACACCCGAAATGAGAGCAACATACTATTTTATTTGACGCCCCCACCTCAATCACGAAACGGAAATCCACACCAGCAACAATCTGCCAGGCTCCAGAGCACGCACTCACGTATAAAAAGCCGTAGCCTAACCCCCAAAGTTTGGGATTCCGATAGCAAAGTTCAAATGCTATCAAACACCACCCAACTACTTGCCACTAAAATCTTCGAGTTCCACGAGGAAGCACTTTCCGAACAATCGAGCGTACGCACGGAGGACGAAGCCGCGCGTGTACGACCTTCACGACGTTCAGCTACCGATTGATTCCGGCACGGTCGGCGAGTCTGTGTTTAAGGATAACGCAAAGTTTTCCACGACCCCGTCATCCGCTCCGCCAAGACCCAACCGGACCTCACCTCCCGCGCCCCGCAAAACCACAGCGTCTTCTGTTGGGGATGAGCTCGCACTTCCGGCAATACACTTACACGCACTCACCCCATATGGCTGTTTCCCTTCCGAAACGCACTTTGACCCCAAAATAAACTTCCGGCCGAGTACCCGTCCCAACGTCACCTTCAATCACATCACCACATTATCAAAGCCAAACCCATCGTTGGACCAAGAAGCAGTGGCAGAATCCAGCCAAACGGCACGCGCGGATATGCCTACACGCTTCGGAGTGCTTACGAAGACTGCCTGCTGGGCGGTGAGAACACGGATCTGTAGATCAAAATCAACGTCGCCACCGCCACGCGGACGACGACGACGACCGTGAGAAGATCACGTTCCAGAGGGAGAAAGCACCGGCGCCCGAGTCTAACCAACGCAACGGAACGGAGCCGGAGGTGAGCGAGCCAAACCGCGAAGCCACAGCTGATAACAACTTGTTGGAGGCTGTTTGATGGACCCAATTGCACGAGCAAGGTGTGAGACGTCGCGTGCACGGTGTGGCCTTTCGAGGAGCGGGATTCGGAGCGGGAGAGTCAACTTTCTGTTCCAACAAGCTTGGAAACGATAACAGAGCGCGAACGGGTTCGGTGTTATCGTGTCTTCCCCACAAACGTGCGGGGTGGTTTTCCGGGAGCGGGCGTGTTAGTGAGCGCGATTTTCCCGGAAAAGCGTGCGCATGACGGAGAGCTGCCTTTCGGGAGAATCATCCACATTGGTGAGATCGATTGCACGTCGCGAGAGTAACGACGAGAGTGGAAACGATAAACCTGAACAGGTGAAACGATAAGTTTTTCTAATGCTGCAGGGGTGAGACAAATCACAAATGAGCTTTACTGTTAGTGTTCACTATGCAAGTAGGAAGGAGGCGGATGGTTGTTTGTTAAGAAAAATGACGGTTGATGTGGGCTGACTAATTAATTTGCAAGAACCAAAATCGATCAGACATCTTTATGCTCTTTTGAAATAGAATACATAAAGGGAAACTGTTCCGTTTTTCCATCTCACTGAAAGCAAAAGTAAATTCGATTAACGCCAGATCTCACTTCATTTTTGAAATGGAACTGGAACGTTTGTGGCAGATCACTGGAACTGATTAAGCAAATCTACGGAATTGATATTGAAAGAATCTGGCATCGCTGGACAAGTACCTTGTGGTCCCGGGGAGGCGCAAGATAGCAAATCAAAGAACGAAAGTTTTTTTTCACTCATTTCACATGTCACAACAGCCATGTGCACCATCATTTGCATTACTCATAATGCAGTCGCGTCATCCGGAAATAGGAGGAAATTCGATCACAATTTGTGTGCAATTG
>NC_085141.1:309863335-309889076 GCF_024139115.2 Armigeres subalbatus
GACATAAGCCATTCAACTAATTCCTTCATAAAATAATTTATTTTTATTAAAGAAGTTATGAAAATTTTCAATGAAATTGTTATGGATACATTCAGTACAAGAGCATGTATATATTTTCTACATTTCTTCCGAAAAAAGGCACACCTATAAGTATACATGGCCAAACCCCCTATGAATTCTCATTGCACATGGTTATATTCATCTGCCAAAATGAAGTTCAAAGTCAAAATTAAGTTCAATTCTTTAATTCTAGATCGTTGCTGGAAGCCAAATTTTAGTCGAATGGTTCGCCTGAGCTTAGTATTTGATTTTAGTGATTTGAGTTTGCGTTTGATCATGTGTAGAAAAGTATCTGAATTCTAAGTTGTTTCCACCTAACGAAAGGTTTGAAGGTTCAAAACCAAGTTTGATATAAACCCCTTCAACCCAATTTATTCCCCATCGAACTGCTATCTAGATGGTTTACTTTTTCTGTTTCTGATATCATCGGTGGATGGAATGAGACAACAAAACAACTCAAAATTTAGTTGTTTGATCGATCCGAAAAACTAATATTTCATCGTATTGCTTTTGAAAATATAAATTTAAAATGAACAAATCTATTAACAAGAAAACAAAACCTTGATCGCGCAGTGGATAGGACCAAAATACGCGTGTTAGTCAGGTAAAATAATTATTATTATTATTATCATCAGACTAAGGCCGAGGGCCTGTGCTGACATAAAAGCTTCTCCATTCAGCTCGGTTCATGGCTGCACTTCGCCAACCACGCAGTTCGCGGAGGGTCCGCAATCGTCCTCCACCTGATCGATCCACCTTGCCCGCTGTGCACCTCGCCTTCTTTCCCTGCGGATGTTGTCGAGAACCATTTCACCGGATTACTGTCCGACATTCTACTCCCGGCCCACCGCAGTCTTCCGATTTTCGCGGTGAACGATGGATGGTTCTCCCAGCTGATGCACTCGTGGTTCATTCGCCTCCTCCACGTACCGTCCGCCATCTGCACACCATAGATGGTACGCGACACTTCCTTTCGAAAACTCCCAGTGCGCGTTGGTCCTCCACGAGCATCGTCCAGGTCTCGTGTCCGTAGAGAACTACCGGTCTTATAGCGTTTTGTAGATAGTCAGTTGGCTGCGGCGAACTCCATTCGATCGAGCGTTTGCGGAGTCCAAGTACGCATGATTTCGCCAATGCGTCTCCGAATTTCCGAGTCATTATCGGCGGTCACCAGTGAGCCCAAGCACGAATTCTTCAACCACCTCGATTTCGTCACCACCGATAGAAACTCGTGGTGGTGGTCATTGACCTCTTACTCTTCCTATCGTACTTCGTCTTCGACGTGTTGATGACTAGTCCAATCCGTTTAGCTTCGGCTTTTCAGTCTGAGTAGGCTCCATCCTCTCAAAGTTACGTGCCATGATATCAATGTCGGCGAAACCAATAACTGGACGGACTTCGTGAAAAACGTACCACTGTGTCAATCCCGCCTTCGTATTACCCCTCCAAAGCGATGTTGAATAGCAGACACGAAAGACCATCACCTTGCCGTAACCCTCTACGGGTTTCGATACCGAGAATGCCCCTGAAACTCACTACGCACATCACCGATCCATCGTCGCTTGATCAACCGTCTCAGTTATCCGAAATCCGTTTTCGCATTAGCTGCATAGCTGGTCCTGATCGTGTATCATGCGCTTTGAAGTCGATAAATAGATGAGTGGGCACGTTGTATTCGCGGCATTTCTGCAACGAGTATGGAACACCTGGTCTGTGGTAGAGCGTTCACCCATAAATCCCGCCTGGTAGCAACACAACTGAACGAAGTTGTCAACAGAAGAAAGTAATGAACCACGTTTCAAGCATGCCATGATCGGATGAAGACGTGAAAAATAATCCTTGCTGCCTTAATTTGTCAAAGTTTTATTAAAAACCAAAAGTTATAACAAAATTTCAAGTTCCGTTGACTTCAAGTCTGTGGATTTCGTTGAACAGAAAAGCAGATATTGGTTTTCATTCGGAGAGGACATCTCTAGGAAATCCGCAACTGACAAAACGGCAGTCGAAAGTACCGTTTGCAACGCACTTCACGATGACCCCGAGAAGAGCCTCTGAAACTGAAACTAGCAATAGAGAAGCACCTGACAAAAATTACATAGCAATGGATGAGCTTCTAATAGAACACTAATCATAGGTACCGTCATCTGGGAGGAAGATGATCATTTTTAAGACAAAACATGCAATAACAATGTGTGTTTACATTTAAAATCGAAACAAATATTTTCAAAACATGTACTGCTATACGTTGCAATAATCAACAACTTTAGTTTTCTGAAATGCGTTCAAATTTATTAAAATAAATTAAATTATCACACATTTTTCACACAATCTGATTTGGGGTGAAGTTGATCAAGACAGCTCTACTTAAGGTCACTCCTGACAGAATCCAAGTTTCAAAGTGCTCGCGTTTTCGGGGGCTCACCACTCGATACGGAAACAACGCACAACTGTCATTTTTATTTGTTCGCGCATGCTGCGACGCAGCAAAGCTGAATCAACAAAAATGACAGTTGTCCGCCGCCTCCGTATCGAGTGGTGTGCCCCCGAAAACGCGAGCACTTTGAAACTTGGATTCTGTCAGGAGTGACCTTAAACCATTATGACCTTGCCATCAAAATATACTAGATTATTTGTTGTATTTACTACGTAAAGAAGTCTACGAAGTCAATATTTGAAACGAAAATAGCGTCTTTTATGACTAACTCTCTCTTTCTTCCACAAAATACATTTTCATGATTATAATTGAAAAACTCGGATTTTCTACCTTGCGGTAACATTACTTGAACGTATAATATTGTTGACTACTTCGCCTCAATGATCATCTTCCCCCCATTTGACGGTAATCTTTGGATCAATGGTGGTGAGTTTTTAAAAAGCGAGCAATGCTGTGTGAATCCCAGTGAGTATTACCTCTTTTATTTCATATAAGAAACCATCCGTTTTCCACCGGTATTCCGTAAATTCATTATAAACAAAATTGTTAAATGTATATTTTTAATTTTTACGTTCTTTCTATAAAATTAAAAGTGCTTAACATTACTCGAAGGAATTTATATTCTTTGTATCACTCCACCATAAGCGATTGTATATTAGACATGGACGTTCATCCAAAAATTTGTGTATTATCTGTATCTGATACTGGATTTAATATATTATATGAATATATTGTATTGAATGTATGAACAAACTTGTATAAAGTCATTTTGTACATTATTGAGCATATATTCACCTATTATATATGCAATATTTATTACACATCTACATTGTACTCATCATACCAATCATGTTCGTATTACCTACGTTTATTATAATTCATAATGTATCATGAATTTTCATGAAATTTATTATATCTGTTATATCTATTTAGTTATGAACTATATAGGGTAACCGGCGGTAATGTTGGGCCTGGATGTAACATTGGCTCATCACGCAAATTAATCAATATTTCAACGATAATACGTCGATTTCAAGGGAGATATTAACCACTGCTTCTTTAGAAAAGTGTATCAAACATATATCTGCTTCATAGCTCTAGATTTATACACTTCTTAAACTATTAAAAGCAATTATGTTGCGTGAAAAATCACTTTGACTCGGTTTTCTAGCAGCCATGTTTCGTTGACTTATGCAGGCTGGCTGTGCTAGAGTTTTTCTTTTGCCCAATAAAAGAGTTTTCTGAATGAACATACCTGCTTTCGCACATCAGATGAATGGATAACAACCACACTATGTCAGCTATCATTTTTATTTCACAATTTCCATTAGTATAACGACATAATTAACCAAAACTTTTTTGGACAATACTGAGGGCACCCGTAGCCAAATGGTGGCATGCGCTTTCGATTTGTAGCACTACGTTAGTATAGGTGAAACTCTAAAATCAAAACATTCTCACCAATAACCCGTACTGGAGAAAATAACCGAAAGCTGCAGATAGAATATCCGATGCTTGCGATTAGGTTGCTGAGATTTTTTGTAAAAACAGGTTAATCCACTCAGCGGTTAAGTTTCATTCGCAAATTACATAACGCTAAAATCAACCCACACCAAGCCTCTAGTAATGCTTCATGTATGGTAGGGTTCTGAAATTTATAAAGTCCAAGGGTCTCATACGCCTGTCACTGGCGAACAAAGCTCGTGTACTCTGCATCGAGCTTAGAATAGAACCACTGTTAGGGCGCAATCGTTAATGCGAACATTTTTATATTCGGTTAGTTACTGCAAATAAATTCTTTTTCGAGTCCCTTTAATCAAGCAGGTATCTCAAGCATACCCCATCGTTATATTGCTACATGATTGAGTGTTTAATTTTGATAAAACATCGAAAACAAAAGTGTGCATAAAAATTCCCTCGCCATAACAAAAAGGTGGTAGAGAATTAACACTGTTGTTTACATTTTAGAACCAGCACATGTCGGGGTAGGGATTCAGTGCTCCGCCTTCTCCCCCTGATAAAGTCCTTAACGCTCAGACAAGTACCCTCTCACAACCTAAAACGTCATGTAGTTTGTGAATGGGCCCTCATGATGCTTTTCTCGAATCACGATATAATCGCTTTAATTTGCAGAACATACCAAAAATAATTGCCTACCTTACGGCCCCCAACCACGATTCAAGCATAAGCGATTCAAGCATCAACCTTTCGTGGTTCGATACACCATTTTCTTCATAATTTCGCAAATTAGTGTAGGAATATTTCGTTTTATCATCTTTCGCACGAATCCTACAAACATTCTCATTTAATAATGGAAAGATACAATGGATCGTATGTTTCATTAAATAAACTTTCAACGTCATTTCATGTGAATAGGTAATATCAAGTCAAATTACTTGACAAATACCTTCATCATAATTTAGATCTATTATTGATTGCAAAAAGTATTTTGATCTGTAAAATGATACCGAAAAAGTATTCTTTTAACTCGGGAAGTTGAAACACGTGAGAGTTTTGAGAGGATTCGCAACAGCTGATCGATATAGAGAGGAGTGGAATCAAACGCACGTACCAATCATGGAACTTCAATGCAGGCATAGTTAAAAACAAGCATCCAATAATTGTATTTATGAATAATTGTATAATAATATCAGGTAGTTGGCACAGTTATAACTGTTTATGCACAGTACAAAGCAAGGAATTGCCTAGAATAAGTTTTACAATTGGCTTTCTTCAGTAGTGCGTTATGCATCATCCCCACCTAAAGCATTATTTACGTTTCGGAAAAAAGTTTCTTTGAGAGTATCGCGAGAGCGAGAGCAACACAACTGCCATGGTTTCAACTAGCAGTAAATCTCAAAATTATGCGGCAGCCAATAATTAAATCAGGCAATTTGTTTGGATGCACAACATGAGGGCTAGAACACGTAGCCTTTTTGCAATTGGAGTTTTTAATACAGTTTTCATTTTTCTAAACTTTTTCACTTGCAAATATGGTAAATATTTGGAAAATAAATGATTCATATAATAGGATTTTCGATAGCATGTCCTTGGTAAGCGTGCTATTGGGGGAATCTGAAACGCACTCTCACAATCAGTGTGGTAGTATTTTACATACAACTAATTAGAATTCACGCTCAAAAAGATGATTTGATTTTCTCTATTTGTTTGCATGCTATCTTTATTCAACGCAAGCAAAATGACTGGTACTATAAACAGCAACCCATCTTTATCTTTCGTATGTTCGAAATCACCAATCACTCGTCCCAAGTGGGCTGAAAAATTATCCACCTGATAGGGACAAGGATGCCGACATTTTGTCCATTTCTCTCGAGACTTTCGCTGGTTTAAATGAGATATTGCGGACATTCAACGTCGTTTTTTGCTATTTGGTGTCAGAACCAAATGTGAGCAAGCCGGCTGGTGGAATAATTCTGGTTGGAAATGCAATATATGAAGATTTATAACGATAAATGTGCTCAACTGTAGCATAATGAGCCAAGGTTTGAGCCGTTACCCCTACATATCTGAAAAATTTCTCTGAAAAATTTAAAAAAAGAAGTTAAATCTTTTAAAAATCAAACTTATTTTCAATTATATTTCAACTGAATCTGATAATGACTACATATACTTTTAATAACCGCAAGTCGGGCATACTTTTGATTGTTTTTTCTACTCAAATAAGGCCGATTTGCATTGGGTGACAGTATGCGTGCCATTGCATGAGCTAATATTTTGTGTGGCGGAAATAATGACAGACGGTGCCCTGAGAGATTATTTCCTTTGGCAATCGTGGACTTCAACTAGCAAGAGGACATCATATTTATCGCAGTTATATTCATTATTTTTGATTTTCAGCTTTCAAAGATTCCTCATGGTACAAATACGAGGAATAAGAAATAAAAAATGCACCTGTTAATCAATTATTTTATTCATTGAATTATTCATACAAGTTAGTTCAAAATTGCCATATGTTTATATAATTTTTATCTAAATTAATCTATAAAAATATTGTTTTATATAGTTTAGTTATGATGGCGAATCAAGGCATCATGCTTCCTGTGAAAAGTCTGTTGAATTTTAATGTTGGAGTAAGATCGAGTTGTGTTTATTCCAATCGACCATTAGGAACGGTATGCAACAAAACCATTCAAATGAATCCCAATTTTATTGTATTTAACATGTTTTCTAAATTTGAAGTGTATATGTACTACTGTATATGTAAAATTGAAGGCTTGGGGAGAATAATATAATTTGATTCATTTCAGCTTATAATTGGATTTTGTTTTGAAACTCCCAGTAGCGAATAAATTGAATTGAATTGAACTGAATTGAATAAAACTAATTGTTTTATGTAAAAAAATGAAGAAAATTGTAGTCAAGCATATGCATTATTATTGCAGCATTCGGTAAAGTCTATTGTTTTGGATGAAAAAGATCGGTTATCCCTATTAATTATATTTTATCTGTTTTGCATGTTTCATCTTATTATCCGAAATTATATTATTTTTCCTATCCCAGCCAACACAAAGTCATATATGATAGCGAATAAGTATACAAGGTGGAGGCGATATAGGCGCATTCCTCCATTTGACTACATGCAAAGTGTACGTATATGGCCTCCACTTTGTACACTTATTCGCTATGATATACGATCTTGTGTTTGCTGGGTATTGATCGGATTCGTCTAATTCATTACATTAAATTTCATATTTATTTTCCATACATAAAGATATATAAAATTCTCGATAAAAGTTCCACGAGCCATCACGAATAAAGACATCTGGTATGATGACGACGAGATCCAAGTAATCAAAATCAAAATTTACGGATTTTAAATATGGAAACAGAGAGCAAGCAACAGTTTTAAAAATAAATTCATCCCATTCAAACCATCCCATGGAACACCTAACATGCATAGCGATTTTTTATATTATTTTTAAAATAACACTACTGAGAAGAGATTCATCCTATTCGTTTGAACAATTGACTGAACTGTACTGGACCACCACTCCCTTGGAACCGTCATAAGGATTGAAGGCATTATGAAAAATTGACTGAACTGTACTGGATGAAACCACATGCAGAATTAGACCCAAGCCTGGATGGAAATACATACATATTAAATATAAGAACATTATTGCATGACTGTAAGTTTTTGAATTTAATCCTCATTTCATATATAATTATTCTTGTGTTATTTGATAAATATTGTTATATTATTGTCATCTCAACCAATCCATTATTTTTTCAGTAAAATTATCTTGAATTCCCACATAAGGAAATACTACATAAACTTAACTAAATTTTATTTTCCAGTACTCCACATGAAAAACCTAACGAGCAGCAAATAGAAATGAAGCCGGTAAATCAAATTTTAGACTGTTTGAATTTTTAATTACATTTTATTGAATTTTATATTGTCTATTGATGTGTTATATCAAGTTTTTGTATCATATTTCCCTTACTGATTTGACTGTATATATACGAGATGGGGTTGGGAGGGTGCATCAGGGCATCAATGAAGTTACAACTGGACAGTCGTTCGCGTCTATTACTTTTATCTCCAATAGTTGTTACCCAGTTGACGCGCCCTTCTCCAAACAAACCATCTCGTGGAAAGCTTTGCAAGTATTGCAAATTTCATTATTATATTTGTTGGATCATTCTGCTGGAAGGAGATTCTCATTTTCCGGTGGGTTTCGTGTAAGTGTCTCTGCTTACAGGTCCACCACCCCCATTTTCGGCCCTTTATACAGCAATATGTTGAATTCAAAATGATAATGAAATTTGACCTTACCGTTAAGTGGAACCGCATGCAGAGCAAGACTCAAGCTAGGATGGTGGCTCACTACATACATACGTACATACAATTGGAAGAAAGTAATGAACCAAGAACAAAAGAGTGCTGAAAACCGACCACCTTCTTCTGCTTTGAGTACTTTGACTTTCGTTGATGATTAAAAACTTCTTTCCTATCTCTCCAGCAGTAGGCCAACCAAAGATATGTCCCGAGCAGCACAAGCCAGAAAAAAATGGTTGCAGCAACTTGATTGTGTCTAAATATGGTTACATATGAGTTGCTGCAACCTATGTGAAGCATGTGAAGGGGTAATTTCCAAAGCACTCGGTAGTAAATTTATTCGCATTCATCTTATTCCGTTGCATTTGCTGTAGCTTTTTTAATGGACATGATGTACATACAACTGTCGAGGCTGCTGTAAAATTGTAATTATGAAATTATGACGTTTGAGCGGGTCACATGCCGCAAAATGAATTTTCGTTAGAGTCACGCTCAAATGTCAAAATCCATTTATTTATTTATTTATTACCAGACTAAAGCCGGAGTGTCCTGAGCTGGACATAAAAGTCTTCTGCATTCAGCTCGGTCCATGGCTGCACTTCGCCAACCACGCAGTCTGCGGAGGCTCCGCAAATCGTCCTCCACCTGATCGATCCACCTTGCCCGCTGTGCACCTCGCCTTCTTGTTCCCGTCGGATCGTTGTCGAGAACCATTTTCACCGGATTACTGTCCGACATTTTGGCTACGTGCCCGGCCCACTTCGCGGTGTAAACGATGGATGGTTCTCCCAGCAGCTCATGCAACTCGTGGTTTATTCGCCTCCTCCACGTACCGTCCGCCATCTGCACCCCACCATAGTTGGTACGCAGCACTTTCCTTTCGAAAACTCCCAGTGCGCTTTGGTCCTCCACGAGCATCGTCCAGGTCTCGTGTCCGTAGAGAACTACCGGTTCAATAAGCATTTTGTAGATAGTCAACTTGGTACCGCGGCGAACTCTATTCGATCGGAGCGTTTTGCGGAGTCCGAAGTACGTATGGTTTCCTGCCATGATGCGTCTCCGAATTTCTCTGGTATCGTTATCGGCGGTCACCAGTGAGCCCAAGTACACGAATTCGTCAACCACCTCGATTTCGTCACAACCGATAGAAACTCGTGGTGGGTGGCTTGATCCTCTTCCTATCATGTACTTCGTCTTCGACGTGTTGATGACTAGTCCAATCCGTTTAGCTTCGGTTTTCAGTCTGATGTAGCCTCCATCCTCTCAAAGTTACGTGCCATGATATCAATGTCGTCGGCGAAACCAAATAACTGGACGGACTTCGTGAAAATCGTACCACTCGTGTCAATCCCTGCTCATCGTATTACTCCCTCCAAAGCGATGTTGAATAGCAAACACGAAAGACCATCACCTTGCCGTAACCCTCTACGCGTTTCTAAGGGACTCGAGAATGCCCCTGAAACTCGAACTACGCACATTACCGTTGATCAACCGTATCAGTTTATCCATAAATCCGTTTTCGTGCATTAGCTGTCATAGCTGGTCTCAATCGATTGTATCATTTGCGGCTTTGAAGTCGATGAATAGATGATGTTCATTTTTCATTTATTTAGTCTACATCTATACAGATAACACTGAATCAACAATTTGACGCCACAATACACGGTTCGAGGCCGCATCTCACCATCCTCGAATACGCCCCACGCTCGCCAAGTCGTTCTGCACCTGGTCTGCCCATCTCGCTCGCTGCGCTCCTCGTCGTCTCGTACCTGCCGGTTCGGAAGCGAACACCATCTTTGCAGGGTTGTTGTCCGGCATTCTTGCAACATGCCCTGCCCATCGTACCCTTCCGGCTTTAGCTACCTTCTGGATACTGGGTTCGCCGTAGAGGTGGGCGAGCTCATGGTTCATTCTTCGCCGCCACACACCGTCTTCTTGTACACCGCCAAAGATGGTCCTAAGCACCCGTCTCTCGAATACTCCGAGTGCTTGCAAGTCCTCCTCGAGCATTGTCCATGTTTCATGTCCGTAGAGGACTACTGGTCTTATTAACGTCTTGTACATGACACATTTGGTGCGGTGGCGAATCTTTTTCGACCGCAGTTTCTTCTGGAGCCCGTAGTAGGCCCGACTTCCACAGATGATGCGCCTTCGTATTTCACGACTAACGTTGTTGTCAGCCGTTAGCAAGGATCCGAGGTAGATGAATTCCTCGACCACCTCGAAGGTATCCCCGTCTATCGTAACACTGCTTCCCAGGCGGACCCTGTCGCGCTCGGTTCCACCCACAAGCATGTACTTTGTCTTTGACGCATTCACCACCAGTCCAACTTTTGTTGCTTCACGTTTCAGGCGGGTGTACAGTTCTGCCACCTTTGCAAATGTTCGGCCGACAATGTCCATGTCATCCGCGAAGCAAATAAATTGACTGGATCTGTTGAAAATCGTACCCGGCTATAACACCTGGCTCTCCGCATGACACCTTCTAGCGCAATGTTGAACAACAGGCACGAAAGTCCATCACCTTGTCTTAGTCCCCGGCGCGATTCGAACGAACTGGAGTGTTCGCCCGAGATCTTCACACAGTTTTGCACACCATCCACCGTTGCTTTGATCAGTCTGGTAAGCTTCCCAGGGAAGCTGTTCTCGTCCATAATTTTCCATAGCTCTACGCGGTCTATACTGTCGTATGCCGCCTTGAAATCAACGAACAGATGGTGCGTTGGGACCTGGTATTCACGGCATTTTCGAAGGATTTGCCGTACAGTAAAGATCTGGTCCGTTGTCGAGCGGCCGTCAACGAAGTCGGCTTGATAACTTCCCACGAACTCATTCACTAATGGTGACAGACGACGGAAGATGATCTGGGATATCACTTTGTAGGCGGCATTAAGGATGGTGATCGCTCGAAAGTTCTCACACTCCAGTTTGTCGCCTTTCTTGTAGATGGGGCATATAACCCCTTTCTTCCACTCCTCCGGTAGCTGTTCGTTTTCCCAGATTCTGACTATCAGTTTGTGCAGGCAAGTGACCAGCTTTTCCGGGCCCATCTTGATGAGCTCAGCTCCGATACCATCCTTACCAGCTGCTTTATTGGTCTTTAGCTGTTGAATGGCATCCTTAACTTCCCTCAAGGTGGGGGCTGGTTGGCTTCCATCGTCCGCTGAACTGACGTAGTCATCTCCTCCGCTGCCTTGACTTTCATTGCCTGTACTCTCAGCGCCATTCAGATGTTCCTCGTAGTGCTGCTTCCACCTTTCGATCACCACACGTTCGTCCGTCAAGATGCTCCCATCCTTATCCCGGCACATTTCGGCTCGCGGCACGAAGCCTTTGCGGGATGCGTTGAGCTTCTGATAGAACTTGCGTGTATCTTGAGAACGGCACAGCTGTTCCATCTCCTCGCAATCCGCTTCTTCCAGGCGGCGTTTCTTCTCCTGAAAAAGGCGGGTCTGTCTCCGCTTCCGTCTATAACGTTCCACGTCCTGCCGGGTACCTTGCTGCAGCGCGACCGCCCGCGCTGCGTCCTTCTCCTCCAGAATCTGTCTGCACTCTTCGTCGAACCAATCGTTCCGTCGACTTCGACCCATATACCCGACGTTGTTCTCCGCTGCGTCGTTAATGGCTGCTTTGACTGTATTCCAGCAGTCCTCAAGAGGGGCCAATCGAGCTCACCCTCTTCCGGCAACGCTGCCTCGAGATGCTGCGCGTATGCAGTGGCGACATCAGGTTGCTTCAGTCGCTCTAGGTCGTACCGCGGCGGTCGTCGGTACCGAACATTGTTGATGACGGATAGTTTTGGGCGCAGTTTAACCATCACCAGATAGTGGTCAGAGTCGATGTTAGCGCCACGATATGTCCTGACGTCGATAATGTCGGAGAAGTGCCGTCCGTCAATAAAAACGTGGTCGATTTGTGATTCTGTCTGCAGTGGTGATCTCCAGGTGTACCGATACGGGAGGCTGTGTTGGAAGTAGGTGCTGCGAATGGCCATATTCTTGGAGGCGGCGAAATCAATTAGTCGTAGGCCGTTTTCGTTCGTCAGCCGGTGAGCGCTGAACTTTCCAATAGTCGGTCTAAACTCCTCCTCTTGGCCAACCTGAGCGTTCAAATCTCCTATGATGATTTTGACGTCGTGGCTTGGGCAGCTGTCGTACTCACGTTCCAGCTGCGCGTAAAATGCGTCCTTATCATCATCAGTGCTTCCGGAGTGTGGGCTATGGACGTTGATTATGCTGAAGTTGAAGAACCGGCCTTTGATCCTCAACTTGCACATTCTTTCATTGATCGGCCACCACCCGATCACGCGCCTTTGCATATCGCCCATCACTATGAAAGCTGTTCCCAGCTCGTGTGTGCTGCCGCAGCTCTGGTAGATGGTATGATTACCTCTAAACGTTCGCACCATCGATCCCTTCCAACAAACCTCCTGCAGCGCTACGATGCCGAATCTACGGTCCTTGAGCACATCGGCGAGTATGCGTGTGCTCCCGATGAAGTTGAGAGATTTGTAGTTCCACGAACCGAGTTTCCAATCGCTAGTCCCTTTTCGTCGCAGTGGTCTTCGCCGATGGTTCCGGTCCGTACTCTCTTGTTGATTGTTCGTTGCTTATGATTTTTTTAAAGGCTGGCTTGCAGGGTCTGACACCAAACCCCCTAAATTTCCGGAGGGCCATGGTGCACAGTTTCACTTAGAGTCTCTCGCTGGCACTCGGACGATGATCAGCCGCCCCTAACATGGAGAACAGACGCTGTTGTGAGCCGATCCTGACATGGAGAACAGACGCTCAATAAGATTTGAACCTCCGGATAGGAGCAAACTTCCCCTTCCCTGTCAGCATACGACCATTGTTCCCACCGGGGATGGTTACCCGATCTTCCCTAAGGTTGCTCGTATCCCGACCAGCACCGCGAGGAGGTATGGATAGGAGTTGCTGGGTAAGAGGCTAAGGACCGCGAGATGGGGTCTATTTTATTCCTTCAGGTACGCGAAGTACCAATGGTACGCTTTACCCAGCATTTGCCGTGCCTATAGATGATGTGTGGGCACGTTGAATACGCGGCATTTCTGCAATACCTGACGTACGGCGAACACCTGGTCTGTGGTAGAGCGTTCACCCATAATTTCCGCCTAGTACTGCCCCACGAACTCCCTTGCAATTAGTGCTAGTCGACGGCATAAAATTTGGGAAAGTACCTTGTAGGCGGCGTTCAGCAATGTTATTGCGCGGTAGTTGCTACAATCCAGCTTATCGCCCTTTTTGTAGGTGGGACACACGACACCTTCCATCCACTCCTGCGGCAGAACCTCATCCTCCCAAACCTTGGTAATCACCCAGTGCAGCTCTCTAACCAGTGCCTCACCACCGTGTTTGAACAGCTCTTCTGGTAGTTGGTCAACTCCAGGGGCTTTGTTGTTTTTCAGCCGGCCGATCTCCTCCTGGATTTCCTGGAGATTCGGAGCCGGAAGTCGCATGTCCTGCGCGCGTGCTCCTAGGTTCATTACGATACCGCCACCGTTGTCTGCCATATCGCCATTCAGGTGCTCTTCGTAGTGCTACCGCCACCTTTGGATCACCTCACGCTCGTTTGTAAGAAGGTTCACGTTTATGTCCTTACACATATCGGGCTGTGGCACGTGGCCCTTACGTGAACGGTTTAACTTCTCATGGAACTTTCGTGCGTTATTAGCGCGGTACAGTTCCTCCGTCTCTTCATGGTCTCGATATTCCTGCTGGCGCTTTTTCCTCCGAAAAATCGAGTTTTGTCTGTTCCGCGCCCGTTTGTATCGTGCCTTGTTCGCCCTCGTGCGGTGTTGCAGCAATCTCGCCCATGCTGCATTCTTCTCCTCAACTAACTGCTCACATTCGCCGTCATACCAGTCGTTCCTCTGATCCGGAGCCACCGTGCCTAGTGCAGCGGTTGCGGTGCTTCCAATGGCGGATCGAATATCTCTCCAGCCATCTTCAAGAGATGCTGCGCCTAGCTGCTTTTCCGTTGGTAGTGCTACTTCCAGCTGCTGCGCGTAGTCTTGGGCTAGTCTACCGTCTTGTAGCCGCCCAATGTTTAGCCGCGACGGACGACTCCGACGCGTGTTGTACACCGTCGAGAGTTTTGAGCGCAGACATACTGCAACGAGGTAGTGGTCGGATTCAATATTCGCACTGCGGTAAGTGCGTACGTTCGTGATGTCGGAGAAGAATTTACCGTCGATTAGAACGTGATCGATTTGGTTTTCCGTTACTTGATTAGGTGATTTCCATGTGGCCTTGTGGATATTCTTGCGGGGGAAGAAAGTGCTTCCAAGGTGACTACCATTCCGCGGGAGGCTGCAAAGTTTATGCATCGTTGGCCGTTGTCGTTCGATACGGCATGCAGACTATCCAGTCCGATGACGGGTCCATACATTTCCTCCCTTCCTACCTGTGCGTACATGTCACCGATGATGATTTTGACGTCCCGCAGTGGGCATCCATCGTATGTCTGCTCCAGCTGTGCGTAGAACGCTTTTTTCTCGTCGTCGGGTCTCCCTTCGTGAGGGCAGTGCACGTTGATGATGCTATATTCGAAGAAACGGCCTATAATCCAAATCAACAAATCATTATCGTTATTTAAAATATGGCTAATGTTGATCATCGCTGCATAATCAGAATGCATTTAAACGATTTAAATCTTGTTGATTCAATGCATCTACAGTAAGGCGAAACATCAAAACTTTGAGCATTGAGCATTGAGTTCAATTTCAATTCTGCAAAAAGTGGAGAATTCGATATTCCATGCAGGTAACGGACTTTTCAAAAGCATCGTGTTCTCCGGAGAATTTTGCATAAGAAACACTCGAAACCCCAGAGTATTATGAGCCGTTCTCGAGTTATAGAGTTTTATTTATTTATTTATTTATTTTTTTGTTATGCATACCTAAGCTTTACCCTTTTTGCTAGAGTGTTTTTAGGGAATTGCCAAGGATTCAAAGATATTGTTTTCTTAAAAAAAATTGTAAAACGTTTAACTTTGAATAGAAAATTGGCAACGTAGTCACTATGGAAGAAATAGCTTTTCTGTATTGTTGTAAAGCGTACTATTAAACTATTACTCACATAGGTACTATAGTATTTCACCTGCTATGGACAGATTTTTTAAACTTTATAAATCATTAATTAATTTCAAAAGCTTTCGGCTCATATGCTGTTAAGCGTTACGGAGCCGAAATCTTTTTCATACTATTTTATTCTTACAAAATAACGTTAGATTAAGTGAACCGAAAGACTCGTGTTTTAATCATAGAAACAAACATTTTCTTAAAAACAGCAAAAGAAAGACATACGAGAGGCAATTACACTGACCCCACAATCATGGGTCACACACCAATATGAGTCATTTCTATTTAACCAATATGCAAATCGGTGTGACTAATTATTGTTACAAAGTGACCCATGTATGTGGAGTCAGTGTACGACAGAAGAAACGATATGATTATCTAAAACCATGATTAATTTACCTTGCGGGAATGGTGCTTTTTTCGTACATTTTGAAAATAGTATTTTGACCATATGTTCCGAGCCCATAGTCCGAACCAATCAAATTCAAATAGGAAACAATGGGACAGGATTTCCCGTAAAATGCAACATGTTGTGAGCAAATCGGTTAAGGGCAAGTGCCTAAAAAGTGGGTGAAACTTTTCTGCGCACACACACAGACATCACCTTAATTTGTCGAGCTGAGTCGATTGGTATACAACACTATGGGTCCCCGGGCCTTCAATAAAAAGTTTGTTTTCGGAGCGAACATATAGCCTTTCAGTACGCTTAGTTTACGAGAATGGGAAAAATAAAGTAGCTCATAAGGAAGTAGACTTTCACTATGTTATTGTGGAAAAATAGTGTATTAAAAGGCAAATCATTATATAAATGAAACTTGTACGTACAGAAGGAGAGGGTAAGTGATTTGTGACTATTTGTGACAAGTGGGTGGTAAGAGGGTTGAAAATGGCAAAGAACGTTGGATGCTATTTTTAAACAAATTATACACAAGGCAGAAGAAAAGCATAATATCAATACTAGTCAACCAGAGGAGAATTATCCACGAAAAGTTTTCATCTTACTACTACGGCAATAAAACCCACACTTCACAGCATGCAAATGTGATTTGACGACAGCCATGAGCTCTCAGTCACTCACCAAGTAATCGAAAATTATCAAAATATGAAGATAGTAGACCAAAAACAAACATCATAAGAATGGTCTTCTTTGAGATAATGATTTTATTTTCTGTATTTTGAAAATAAATGGATAATATTTGCTATTAATTTTTTTTTGCTTTTTTGTTGCATTTTTAACTCCTAGATAATTCAGATTTTCTTAAACCATGTGACATATTGCGTTTAATAGTTGACCCCAAGGATGCCGAAAAACTTTGCAGAAGAAGGAGCCTTGCTGGAACGACGACCAAAATTGTTTATTCTGCCAGCACTGCCAAACTACGTGTACCAATCAACTGAGCGTTATTTAAAAAATTCAATCTTCTAGGGCTGAGGAACAAATTGTAGTTATTCGGATTAATTTTTAAAGGAAAATACCGGAAAGAGAAATGATGTTGCCGTCTAACAACCACAGTTCGCCAGATAGTGCTGGCAGTAACATTGATTTTTTGCAAATGATTTCAATAATAAATCTTTGAAGCGTTGTAATATTTCCAGCAATGCTTATTCTTCAGCAAACTCTTATGGCATCTTTCGGACTATATGGTAACGTATTAAGTCAGATGATTAAATTAACGATAAAATAAAGCCTCTAGGAGCAAAAATGCAAGAAAAAATCCATACTGATCTTTATATAAATTCCAATCGCGATGCGGAAAGTGGGGGAGCAACCAATCGAGCTGTGTGTGTGTGTATGTTCGGAAATTAGTAAAAATATTCAATGTTCACAGTAAAAAAGTACTTTTCATTTTTAAAATCTTGTATCTTAAAATCGGAACATAATACCTCGGGGTTTCAAGCTTTTCCAATGTAAAAATGGTCAAAGAACACGTTGGTGAGGTAATTTTTTCAATCAAAATATACTCATTGGGTAAAAAATGCATTTTTCGAACAAAAACTTGAAAATTGTTCATTTGGCAACACTGCACATCAAAAAAATATTTTTTAATAAATTCCTTGAAAAATCTTCTTTCGAATGGTTACCTTAGATTGATTATAGACCTCACAGTTCCAGAGACATTAACATTAAAAATGATGAGTTTCATACATTTGTCCGAAAAGGGGGATGGTCGTATTGTGGTGGATGCCCCGTACTCGCAACGCCTATGTCGTCGCAACATTGTATGTCACCTCAAACAGCACTGAATGTTTATGCTATGTTTGCATAAACACTCTGGGCCGTGAGAACAGTGAACCCGATATGTTGCCGACTCAGCGAGAGGTTTATCGCACCACATAGCATAGCGTAAGGCAGAACTGAAAAATAAAATTGATTCTATTCCCTACCACCGACGAGTAAAGGTGTACTTATTAACGTCACTTCCCTCAAAGCACTTTTCACTTTTCATGGCGATCCTGCCAGGAGGCGGATGACTGCGGAAGAATTCAGAAAGTGATCACCAGGAGTGTGTTGCTCTGTGAAGCATGAGAAGAAAATTTGCAACGAATTTCGGTTAAACATGACCGTCAAAACAGTGCCATAGTGAAGTGAACCAATCAACAGTTGCGCCGAGTTAGAATAGAAAATTTTATAAGACTCGACGAAACAGAAACTAACAATGGGATTTTCTCGGCCGACGAGATCGTCGCGCCAGTGATAAGTAGTGATAAAAACCACACCGCCCAAACAGTAGCGATTTGCGTAATCGCAGCCGTCGCGGTTGGGTATCTGCTAATCCGTGGACTAGCGAAACTACACCGTCAGCACACCGAAAGGGTGGCTGAACGAGTGACTAGACGTGCGACCCTCGATGTATAATTGAAGTGAAGTGCAAAGTGCATGAAAGAATAGAACTTTGAACAGATTTTTTTTTTGAAGTGATGTGAACAATTTAACAAATGAACTCAAAATGTCACAGACAAATGGATTTACAAGTAAAGCTTTACCTGATGACTACGAAATGGAAGATAAACGAATCATCGATGCTAGGCAAGTGATGTACTTGTACTTGTACGCTTGAAGTGAAGTGAGGTGAACAATTTAACAAATGAACTCAAAATGTCGCAGACAAATGGATCGACAAGCAAGGCTTTACCTAATGGCTACGAAATGGAAGATGGACGTGATCAGTGACACACGATGCTAAGCAACAGAGGATCAGTAGGCGATGGATATCCAGTTAGGAGGTGCAACCAGATCGCGATCGTCCATGTCACGACGATGCGCGAGCATCCTGAATACAATCATCAACAGCAGCGCCTGGGGCGCCGACCGATCCACCAACTCTAATTTCAGACGAATCTAGTTCTAATTCTATAAAAGGTAAATGGTGCTTGAAGAATATTTGGAAAAACAGAACGTGGTGAAAAACTTGCTAAGGGCTTTGTCTACGACAAACGCAACAAGTCCCAAATATTTAAAAAAGAAGGATACGGTGCTAAGACACGTATCTTCTTTACGTAAATTTGTGATATCAGAAAACAGGAGGGAAATAAAAGAGTTGTTCACCACGTTCCATAGTGAGATTACTAATTTTTTTATAAAGAAGGAAAGTGAAGATCAGGAGACAGGAGAAGAAGAAGAAGAAGAAGAAGAGGAGGAAGAGAAAGAAGGACAAGAAGAAGCAATGCCACCCAAACTCGATCTCAGCCTGGCAATCCGCGTCGTAGATAAGTATGACGGGGATGCTGCCGTACTGCAATCGTGGTTGGACAGCGTGGAAGTGCTTCGATCGGACGATCCAACCGTCCCCGAAGCAAGCTTCCTAAATTTTATAAAGTCGCGGTTACTTGGAGCCGCGCGTGGTTCAATTGATGGGAACCAAACATGGGACGATGCAAAACAGGCTCTAAAAGCAAAGTTGGCTATTCAACTAACCCCCATTGCGGGGGAAGCTGAATTGGGGGCTTAGAAACAGAATAATAAAACCATAACTGATTTTGGGAGCGAGATTGAAAAACTCGCTACCAAACTAGCATCTGCATGGGTTTCGAAGGGTACGCCTTTCACCACCGAAGCTTCAGCAAAACCAGTGGTGGAGCCCATTGCGGTGCAAACTTTTATAAGTGGTCTGCGAGACCACTCAGCTGCTTACCTAGCAAAATCCAGGAATCCCAAAACATTAACAGCTGCTGTTTCTGATGCACTGGAAGTGCAACCGGGTTCGTCATCTGAGTCAGCAATGTGGGCCCCCATATTTAAACAAATGTTTTGGTAATTTCCGTAGAGGAGGCTATCGCGGTTACCGTGGGCACAATCATGGTAAGCGAGGTGGAAACCAAAGTTATGGAAATAACCAAAATTATTGTTATAATGAAAATTATGCCAATGGTCGCAACAATCGATCAGGTCAGCATAACAACGGTTATCGAGGTAACTCAAATAATAATGGTTATCGCGACAACCAAAATGGGAATGGAAATCGCGGATCAGGAAATAATCAAAATGGCAACAATCGTAGAAATAACCAAAGGCGAAATGTGAATGTGGTAGAGGAACCACAACAAACACAGCAACCTCAACAGCAGGTCCAAGAGGAAGCTAACGTCGGAGAATTTTTTCGCTAATTCTTTAAATAGCGAAAGGGCTCTACGACTAAATTTTCAAATTGATGCAACAAATTTCAATTTAATAGTAGATAGTGGCGCATCGTGTTGCTTACTAGATAAACGCTTCTTGACGAGCAATTTATTTGCTTGTATCGATAAATCACACACAATACAGGTGTATGGAATTAATGGAATCACCAGTACCATAGGAGCTGTGAACACTTTTATGGAATACAATGGGTTAGTATATCCCATTACATTCCATGTTGTAGACCATTTACCTCCAAGTGTAATTGGTTTAATTGGCACAAATTTTTTGAAAAAATTTGGTGCAAAAATTGATTTTGATACTTCAACGTTAACGCTACGAGTGCCTAGATTTGAGGAGAATTTTATTATTCCTCCTCGAACGGAAATAGTTACTTTCGTTGACACTGAGTGTTCCGAACCAATGGTGATTTTGAATGAAGAGATTAAGCCTCTTGTGTTTATAGCAGGAGCAGTTGTGCAACCAGTACAGGGAAAAGTTCCGGTACGACTAATGAATATAAAAAATCGTCCAGTAAAGGTTGAGAATTTAAAACCTTCGACAAAACCTTTTGGAAACTACAATGTTATAGACATTGACAGCGCATCTAAATATGATAACTCTAGAGTCAATGAGCTTTTAGCTGAATTGAATCTGGATGGAATCAATGATAGAGATAAGCCGGTAATTCAAAGACTATGCACAAAGTACAATGATATTTTCTGCTTGAAGAATGATAAATTGACGGTAACGAAAATTTATCAACCTTCACTAAGTGTTAAACCGGATATACATCCTGTATATACCAGACCCTACAAATTGCCTCATGTTCAAAAAGAAGAGGTACAAAGACAGATAGATAAAATGATCGAGGACAACATTATCGAAGAGGCCGTTTCAGAGTGGAACAGCCCTTTGCTGTTAGTTCCCAAAAAATCGGCTGATGACAAACGGAAATGGCGATTGGTCATCGATTATCGCAAATTAAACAATGCACTGCAAGACGACAAATTTCCCCTTCCAAACATAGAAGAGGTGATTGAGTCGTTAGCAGGAGCAAAATATTTTTCACACTTGGACCTTTCCCAGGGTTACTACCAATGTGAGTTAAGACCTGGAGACAGGCCAGTAACAGCTTTTAGCACCAATAGGGGACAATATCAAATGACTCGTCTACCTATGGGGTTAAAAGTAAGTCCCTCTACATTCTCCAGATTAATGACCGTAGCAATGTCAGGTCTTAATATGGAGAAATGCCTTGAGTTCATCTGGACTGACACGTGCGAAAAGTCTTTCCAATATTTGAAGGAATGTTTCATGAACCCACCGGTTCTTGACTATCCTGATTTTTCTGAAAAGAACATTTTTACTTTGCATACAGATGCATCAGGCAAAGCATTGGGTGCAGTGTTGAGCAACCAGAATGCCAGGCCAGTTGCTTTTGCAAGCAAAGCATTGAACAATGCTGAACGGAATTATAGTACCATAGAAAAGGAGTTATTAGGATTGGTCTGGGCAATTCGGCATTTTCGACCCTACTTGCATGGTAGAAAATTTGAATTGTATACAGACCACCGCCCATTAGTTTATTTATTTACGTTGACTGACCCTTCGAGCAGACTGACCAAATTTCGTCTGGCTCTGGAAGAGTATAAGTTCGACGTCATATATAAGAAAGGAACGGAAAATGTGGTAGCGGACGCGTTATCACGGATTTCCGTAGATGATCTTAAAGCTCTCACACCGCATGCTAACCTTGTGTGTACGAGAGCACAAGCTAAAAAACAAACGCATACTGAAGAAATATCAACGAGGGTAATCAATGAAGTTGATTATATTGAAATTAAACTGGGGCCCCCCATTAATGAAATTGAACTAAAAGCTCAACTGGAGCAGGGTATCTTTTTAGTTGACCCCAATACGTCATTATCTCATCTACGGGGAGTAATGAAACGGCTGGTGGATTTAACTGAAAAAACTTCAATCAAAGGTATAATTATGAGAAGGTCGACCGACATGCAGAAGATGAAGGAGAAGATAGAAAGCTTAGAAGTAAATGGCATGCCGCCTATAATTATGATAGGTACAAGAATTGAAACAATTAAGGATCCAAAAGTTCAACAAATAATAATAAACGATTTCCACATATTGCCAACTGCAGGGCATGCTGGAATCAAGCGAACTTTAAACACGATTAAACAACGATATCACTGGAAATCCATGGACCGTGATGTCAATAAATTCATAAAAAACTGTTCTCAATGCCAGAAAAACAAGAGCTATAATACTAAACAACCAATGCAGGTGACTAGTACAGCCAGTTTTGCATTCGAGAAAATATTCCTGGACCTAGTAGGTCCACTGTTACCAGATATGCAGGGAAATCAGTACATACTGACCACCCAGTGTGATCTTACCAAATTCGTGACTGCAACACCTATTATGAACAAGTCAACAGATGCTGTGGCCAAAGCATTTGTTGAAAATGTCATTTTAAACTACGGTGTACCGACGCAAATTTTAACGGATAGAGGCACAGAGTTCATGTCCGCTCTATTTGTAAAAATTTGTAATTTATTGAAGATAGAGAAATTAAACTCCACTGCATACCATCACCAGACGATAGGAGCGTTAGAAAATTCTCACAAGGTTCTTGGAAATTTTCTTCGCATTCAAACAGGAAACTCGTATGGAAATTGGTCTGCCTGGGTACCGTATTACAAGTTTGCTTATAATACAACTGTACATAGTGCAACAGGAAAGACCCCATTTGAGTTAGTATTCGGGAAGCTTTGCACACTTCCTTCAAACCTGAAGGGACTAGACGAAGCCGATCCTGTCTATAACGTAGACGATTATGCAAGCATTTTAAAATTCAAGTTACAAACATCCCAAAGGGAAACTAGGAAACGTCTTCTTGGAGGAAAAGCAAATAGAATATCAAAAGGCAGGCAGGGAGTCGGAAATAAAGTATTTTCAAAAGGACAACAAGTAATTATACGAAATGAAACTGGATCTAAACTAGAGGTTAAATACGAAGGTCCGTACAAGGTCATTGAAGATTTAGGATCAAATGTAAGGATTTTAGTTAATGACAGTAAAGACATAGTGCATAAGGACAGGGTAAAAGCATTTTCAGACTAGAAAAAAAAAAAAAGAAGGGAGAGGTTCGGATCAATATATTAAATACATTTAACATGACAATTTGATTAGTTTATTGTATAACGTAAAGAATAAATTTCTAAATAACACTTTTATAACAAAGATAGTAATAACAAATTATAGTATAAATGCCATATGAAGATATAATTAACATGCTATAATTGTTTCAACGCACAAAATACATATTCCCTAAAATACTTCAATAATTACACATATAGAAAAAACAATAATATCATTTAATGTCTATTACAATCTTATGTTTTATATTCTCATAATAATCTGACTAGGATAATGTTTCATTTTTATATTTTGTGAAGTTAAGATTTAAAAATTAAAACTAGAAGCATAATTTTTAAATTTACTAAGGAAGGGCGTGTGGTGGATGCCCCGTACTCGCAACGCCTATGTCGTCGCAACATTGTATGTCACCTCAAACAGCACTGAATGTTTATGCTATGTTTGCATAAACACTCTGGGCCGTGAGAACAGTGAACCCGATATGTTGCCGACTCAGCGAGAGGTTTATCGCACCACATAGCATAGCGTAAGGCAGAACTGAAAAATAAAATTGATTCTATTCCCTACCACCGACGAGTAAAGGTGTACTTATTAACGTCACTTCCCTCAAAGCACTTTCCACTTTTCAGTATTAATCGTGGGGAGGTCCAATCACTACGAAATTTGGGATTTTGGGGTATAACCCATACATAAACAATTGGTCAAAATTTCATTTAATTCTAAGAAAGTCGATTGCACGTTTGCATTTTTTCTCGGTCACTTCATATGGAATGACCCAGGAGCAGTTCTCCTTTGTACTACATTTTTAAAACGTTTCGGTTTAGAAGGCCCCAAAAGTCCTGGCTACACCCATGTCTTCGATTATCATTATCTATTATCTAATAGGGACGACTGTCAGACATCTGCTTTTCGAAATATGCGTAAGAATGAAATGACAAAAACTTCAATATTACCTACTTTCCAAACAAGTTACAAATTGTTTTATTTGAACTGAATTTAAAAAAAATGTACAGATATGAAAGCAGAGGCAAAATATACAGGTATTTGAATTACAATTGAAAGTTAATATACCATGCTATTCCATCGAGTGATCATCATTGTCGAAAACCCGCATTCGTCTGGAGCTAATATCATTTACCATAATGCAAAATCTTGCATGCTATGGGTATCAGCCAACAGTTTCTACACATAAATTACTCAAAGTCTCCATCATATGCCAAAAACAAAACAACCCATCGTAAATCATTTGGAACCATACGGACTATGTAGTGGGATCAGAATAAATGCAATTCATTCGAACGTCAATCGGTGACATCTAGTTCTGAAAGGTCATAAGGAGAACTTCCCCAGTTTATCGTTTTTCCGGTACCTCTCCAAACGGGCTACGTATGAAATGTTTCAATTCCATTCCATCAACAACAGTCATCTGTGAAAATACTAATCCATTTTTTTGCTCATCGTTCTTAGATGCTGCCACCGGATGACGACTGGTGGTAGCAGGGCAATTGGACTCCTTTTACCTATTGCTTGATTGTATCATCCACTTTTTACGATTCTTCAACTGGTGCGGCATTGGTTACCACAGACAGCCAAATTGAATTGTGCCAGATGCAGTGACATTATGACTAAAATAAATACTCCCCCTAAACAATTAGAAAATTCCCATAAGAAAATAGAAAATTGCCAATAAAGAAATCAGGGTATGAGCAATAAATAAATATAAAATTTCCACAAATAAAACAAAATTCCCATAAACAATTAAAAAATTTCCACAAAACAAAAATAAATAAGCACTTTTAAAAGCAAAAATTGCAATTATAAAAGAAAAATTTTCCATAAAAAAATTAAAAGTTCCACGAAAAAAAAATACAAAATTTCCATAAATAAATCAATATTAGCAATAAAAAACTACAAAATTTTCCACAAAATAAATATTTTTTTCCATAATAAAATAAAATTTTCCACGAAATGATCAATAAAAGCAATAAAAAATGAAAAATTTCCATAAAAAATATAAAAAGCAATCAAACTGTGCTTTTTTTTCCATAGATGACCCCTTCTTTAAAAGCGTTTAAAGTTCATGTAAAATTTCATCAGTTTTATTTCTTTCTTGTATTTTTTCATGGAAATTTTCTTATTTTTTTATTACTCTTTATTGATTATTTTGTGGGAAATTTTCAATTTTTTATGGAAAAAAAAAATTTATTTTGTGGAAAATTTTGTAATTGTTTATTGCTAATATTGATTGATTTATGGAAATTTAGTATATTTTTTTGTGGAACATTTACATTTCTTTATGGTAAATTCTTCTTTTATAATTGCTATTTTTGCTTTTAAAAGTGCTTATTTATTTTTGTTTTGTGGAAAGTTCTTAATAGTTTATGGAAATTTTGTTTTATTTGTGGAAATTTTATAATTATTTATTGCTCATACCCTGATTTTTTAATTGGCAATTTCCTAATTGTTTATGGAAAATTTCTAATTTTAAATGGAAATTTTATTTTGCTGCCGTGACATTATTGTTTCCCCTTTTCGTCCGAAGCGAGTTGT